>NW_017137815.1:61689-119601 GCF_001652005.2 Ceratina calcarata | reverse complement strand
ATACAAATTTTAAGTCACTATAATTTTTCAAAAAACCCATGAATTAGCAGGTAACGCAGGTAGCTTTTTAATAGTAATAGGAATGTATAATAACAAATTCAACATGCTAGCATTGTTTAAGTATATAGCCTATACATCCTTAAATGATCTATGCATAACGCGATCAGGAAGACGATTACGACGACGTAAGCAGTCCGCTCATCAACGAACCTTGCGACGATCTCCAAGACGATATCTACGACGACGTGGTCCCGAAAAATACAGGAAACGCGTCCGCGGGCGAAAGAAGAGCTGTCGATTACCGCGACGACGACGACGACTTCTCGGTGGCCAACGAATATTCGAGTGTCGACGAGGACGGCGATTGTACTGATAACGATCCTGATGTGTACGATGACGTCGGTCTACCGAGCAAGGAACGAGTGAACAGTCTGTACGCTGCCGGCTCTTCTCTCTATGCGGGTTTGAGTTACGGACCAAGCTTGGTGAACACAGACAAAGAGTCCGAGTGGGAAGATCTGGAGGAGATCGGTGAATCCAGTTCCTCGAAGAAGACCAATTCGTCGTAAGTGAAATTGTGGATCGATAGATCGCGGAGTCTCCAAAGAATAAAGTTTGATCTATCGACACGAACGATGGATTATTTTTTCTTTTTTTTTTAATGAAACAAGGACAGAGACTCAAGTCGTTTCGAGTAGAAGAAGAACTGCGCAAAGATGGTGTCGTAAAACAAAACGACAACGATCCAGGAGAGTCTCCAAGAAGTGTCCGACGCTGTCATCGAGGTCAGCGGTGGTTCCACGAAAAACCACGTTCGACGGTGAGTTCGTTCGAACTTTCGTTCACGTACTAACATCGACATCCAGTGAACGCGTTAATTCGCGTTAAACGAAACGCGTTAATCCATATATATTTACGTGTGCGTGAATAGAAACGGATGGTCGACGAAGTTAGTGCTGTGCGGCACGGTTTTTACGTCGTTACGTGGCCAGTCGTTGAAACGATTCGCGTGCGATCGAGTCTTCTTGTCCCGAGTAAAAGTTACTTATTCGTCGCGCATATTTTACTTTTACTGCTGAGAAATCTACGAGCACATGCGCGTAACGAACCGCTCTTTCCGAACGCGAGCAGGTTTCCCAACGCGGGATCCTCCAAAGAACCATCACGCGCGTAACTAGAAGCGTTGCATCAAATGTAGAATACGTAAGGATCGATTCGTCCAATTTTCGATCTTCTGCATACACATCTGTAGAGAAGGACAAAATTTTTTATGTGTCAGCTCGTACGTACTCGACTGTCGTGTATGCGCAAACGATATCTATAGGCGATGATTCGAGAGAAAATGTTTTGTCGACGAGCTCAACCTGGAAACCGGACTCGTATTCACGAGCGCGCGGACGTAACAGGATCGCCGCGAGGTGAAAGCGCGTATTGCGCTCTTCGAGCGTCAGTCACGGCCGAACCGCTCGTCGGCGCGTACCGAAAGACACGTGTCTATAAATTTTTCTCGTCGTCTTCCATTTTTTTTTAATCTCTCTCTTCAAAAGTTCCTCTTGATCCTTGCGCGAATTTCGCATTCTTCTCTCGTTAATCGTTGTGGTTACTTTCGCGAGACTCGTCGCTCGTAACGGGTCGACATGACGTCGAGGAAATGAAACAGACCTTGAAAAACTTCCGACGACCGAATACGCAAGGTAAATTACGATGATATCTTCTACGCGCAAAAATCGAGGTTTATCCAAGCAAGCGATCACGGCATTCTTCCTGGTCGATTATCGCGTCTTATCGTCGCTCGCGTCTCCACCCCCTCCCTTTCTATCTCGATAGATGGTTTGAAGTCTTTTCGATAAGTTTTACGTTCGTTTCTCTACTTCCAAAAACTGAGCGTAGGCGTACAAGGCGATCTTCATTTAAAAGCGAAAGTAAAAAAAGAGTATTACGTGAGTCACGCATGAAATGATTTCACCTTGCTCGTTCGCTGGATGCGCCATAGCTACCATCATCTTCCTTCTTTTTCCTTTTCTTTCGAGACTCTCTCTCTCTTTCTCTCCCTCTCTCGGATATCGGCCGATTCTCTCCCTTACTTTCCCGTCAGCCTTCGAAGCCGTTCAAAATCATTGACCGTTTCGTTGATCGAAACTTGGACGAACGTCGAGCATTGTACGTGGAACGTAAAACGCGCGGGTACAACGATCGTAAACGATTTCAAGTGGCCGTAAGCCTTGGAAGCGGATCGATACTGCTGGTCGGTTACACGGAGAAGATCGAAGAATGGAAGAAGGAGAGACGCGAAGACGCAACAACGCGAGAAAATTCACCGAGAACGCAGGGTCTCGTCCAGATGAGGGTCATCGACCTGGACGAGGACGTGGACACGCAGGAGATGTCGTGCTACGTTCACGAAGGTCCTTGTAAGATTTTTCGCACTTACTTGGAACGCGAAGCTGAATAATAGTCGGCTGTTAAGACAAGGGAGGAAAATCGCGTTTCCTCGAAGTTTCCTGCTTATTTTTCGTTGTTCTGCGAATACTCGAAACTTGGCTCGCGCATTGACCCTTCGCAGATCGAACGCACGTCGTTATCGTCGATACTCGCGTTGCACACGCACAAACTTTCGCTTCGTTTTTTCGTTCGATGCTTAGCCGTGGACGTTTTACAGACAACGCATCCGATGACAGCACGTACGAGAGTCTGCATTCCTTCCAGCCGGATGACTTTAGCACGGACTCGGAAACGGAGAAGATCGACGATGAGATATCGCCCGATCAAGAAAGGGAGAAGAATAGCGGGGAGAAAATCGAGCGAAACGCATCGAACGATTCGACGATCTCGCCGTACCTGGAAGCACCTACGAAACCGAATCCTCCTCCACCGCGAGAAATCAGCCTGAGTCGTACGCTCGGTAGACAGATAAAGATGCTCCGAAGAACTTGGAGCATCACGAAAGGTAGTTTGGGCCGAATGAGAATGAGGAAGACCTCCGGCGAAAGAGCCGTATCCGAGCCTATTTCGACTTTTTATCTAAACGGTTACATAGAACGGAACAACGGTGACGACATTGCGACCGCGACGACGAGGAAGAGTTATACTGGATCGAGCAACGAACCTATGTACGGCAACACCAGTGAGCAACTAGGTAAATCATACGTTACAGAATAATATAATGTGTAATAAACGCGAGGCGATCGTACGAATAAATTGCAGATCGCTACAGTGTACTCGCCGACCAGGAACCGCTGTATCAGTTTTACGCAGCTGCCGCGGCCAGAGTGGCATTTGACTCGAGCTCGGAATGCTACGACGATGTAACGTATCGTACACATTTTAAAGTACCTACTTCTGATTCGTGCACTCAGTTGCATTCGTAGTTTATACCACTCGCTGTTCATCGAACCGAACAGGTCGAAGACACAATCCCATCGCGATCTACCAAGGACTTGGCAACAGGACCAGGACACAGAACATTGTGGTGCCAGACGCCGCGAGTCATAAACGATGGTCTTTTACGTAAGCGAAATTAAACTGCACGCATCGCGCTTCAATTGATTCCAATAGTTTATACACAATTTGATTCGGAGGTCTCGCTTGTTATTAGTTTTCTCTTCTTTCATTAGAACGATTGACCGCGGAAGAGAAAAAAATGCAGGAGGCCAAGTTCGAGATTCTGACTTCCGAAGCGTCTTATCTGAACTCGCTTCGCGTGTTGAATAACGAATTCCTTAACGAACCATCCCTCGACGAGGTTTTAACTCCTAACGAGAAAGACAGATTGTTCGCCGGTATCCCTGCGATATTGCAGGCATCGGAACAGTTTTTAGCGGAACTGGAAGTCGCCTGGAGTCACGATCCTATGTTGCACGCCCTACCGGACGTCCTGCTCAAACAAGCAGATAAATTTTTTGATATCTACGTAGCTTACTGTACGAATCAAGTGAACATAGATACGACTCTGAAAGACTTAAGGTAACTGCTTTTTCCTCGTTTCGCTTTGTTTGTAGTTACGTCGTGATCGAATATTACGACGCTAAGGAATCTATTTGTCCGTAGAACGCGAAAGGGATCAAGATTTATAGAGATCATCTCACAGATAGAGTCGCGTCCAGCTTGTCAAAGCTTATCCCTGCACTCGTTTCTAATGCTACCGATGCAACGAATAACAAGACTTCCTTTACTGGCTGACGCGGTTCTCTCGAAGCTCTCACCGGAACGCGAGGACAGATCGGATTGGGAAAAGGTTTTGTCGACCTTAAACTACATCGTTGTCGAATGCAACGAAAGCGCTCGCGTGGCTGTAAAGGCGATCGAAATCGAGAACTTGGCTCGGTAATTATTCGTTTGTTCGCGCTTCCAACATCGATCAAATAATTGTTTGTCCTATAACAGAAAACTGGAGTATTCTGCGAAGATCAAACCGATCCCGTTGGAAGGAAAACAACTGGTTAAAAGCGGACGACTCGTTCGATTATCGACGAAAAACGAAAAACCGGAGTACAAGCTTACGTTTCGAAAACGATTCGCCAAAACACCTCTATATCTGTTGTTACTCACAGATTACCTTCTAGTCGCAAAATACAAGTCCAAGTACGCAATGCCTCATCTTTCAATTTATGTATACCGCTAGGCAACATATTTAGAACGCTGAATGCTACATCTATGCTTCTTTTCTTTTTTCGTTTTTTCTGCTCTGATCGCTTCTTCTGTACGTACGCGCGCGACCGCTCGCAGTACTCAGGACGAAACCTATAACGTGATAGATGCTTGCAAGAGAAGCCTGATCGCCTTGGAATCAGTTCCGGAAGATTCGCCGTTTGCTGGCCGCAATGCGATGCTATTGACTCTCTTGGAGAATTACTCCGGACATCAGGTCGAGTATGTTTTAACGTGCGATAGTGACACGGAAAGACAAAGATGGTTGGACGCTGTCGCACCCACGAAACGAGGATTGATCGGAGAGACTTTGTACGAGGCGTGGGACTGTCCTCAAGTGGTCGCTTTGTATTCCTATTCTCCGAATCAACCAGACGAATTATCGTTGCAGCCAGGTATACGAAAACACTTGATGAATAGAATGAACTCTGTTTCAATTTTACCGTTACGAATACAATGTACGAAAGAATGCTACTTTCAGGGGATGTTATAAACGTGTTCAGGAAGATGTCGGATGGTTGGTATCAGGGTGGAAAATTGTTGAACGGTGAGCAAGGCTGGTTTCCCGGGAATTATACGAAAGAAGTCGCTTCGGAACATGTTCGCGCGAAAAATCTTAAACAGAGACACCGCTTTCTTGCGATAGGTGGGAACGTTTTGCAACCGAAAACGAAACAACAACGATGAATCGAGTAATTCGTTACACCTAAACGAAGACGCGGAAGATTGAACGACGAATTCTCGCTTCAATTCTTAAATAAAACCACGCTTATCTATTTTTACTTGACTATACGTAGCATTCCCGAATCTAATCGGACTGACATTGATAATATAACAAAAGTACGTAATGATTTATTATCTTGGTATAAATATTATTATTACAAATGTTCCCCGATGATGTCTCGTTGATCCATACGTCTGATAATTCGAACGAAAAGCCTATGAGTAAAAATAGAGCGAACGAATAAACGATTTAGGTATTTCATGTAGTGATCGATGGAACGTTCTTTGAGTATCCGAGGACGATGTGAGGAACGTGATACAGTCTTGACGCGAGGCTATGTTTCAAGCAGAAAAATGGATATTCTGACGGTACTAAGTATGATGAAAATAACTGTAACGATCAACTTTAAGTAGATGACTCTCTTGGAGTAAAAGTATTGATAGAGATAGTCTCGCAAATATGTCATTTATCAGATTTGGTTCCTTTAAACGTATCTTTTCTTTTTCGTTTCACGTTAGAACGAGTACGCGAGCACTCGATTTAGATACCTGCTCTAGAGTACCTAGATGGTTTCACTTCAAACAATTTTCTTACGAAGTACACCTGTGTCGTCGTTGTCACTATCGCAATAATTATTTGTGCGATCGACCATGTTTGAACGTAGAAATTATTATCCAATAACAAGCTCAAATCTCTAGCTTCCCTGCTCCTACTGAGATATTGAGTCTGAAGCATTTCATTGATGTTTTTCTCCACGTGAATTATCGCCGACTGTGGAAAGAACAAAAGAAAGAATAAATAAGTTATTGCGCTCTTGCCACGTACATACGAGATGCATACCGTAAAATTCTCCACGGACATGTTCAGTTCTTCCAACTCCTTCGTATATTTGTCCCATTCGTCATATCTTTGAAAAATAAGTATTTTACAATGATATCAAATATTTTATCGAATGTTACCAAAATCGTTTTATCGCGTATACTTTCGAAGCTTACCTGATAACCGTGATGTACAAATTAACTAATTTCCATGCAAATCTGGAGAATTGATTATCGATACAAATGCTATAGTAACCAGAAGCTTTTGCGGTATCTTGATAATCAGAGTTTGCGATCCATTGATACGGATGCACTATTATCCCCTCTGGATTTCTCACCGCAAAACCAGCTTTTCCATCTCCGCCGCGTATCACCTGTGTTTAGAATAAATAAGAACTTGAAAAAATGAGCTTCCTGCGATATCGTTACATGGAATTGTACAATTATTATTTTCGGTTAAACTAAATTCTAACGAATTCATAAAGGAGGAATTACTTATTAGGTTCGAAGATGATAGTGTAAAAAGAAACAATAATATACCTGGAAATTTACGTAAAATGTAGCGCCAGCATGAACATATTGAAAGTAACAATCCTCTTTTCCGGCATCGATATGAACTTTATAATCTAAGGCTACTGCGGGTAAGGATTCGTACCATGGGCGAGTCGCGGTGGAGTACGCGAGGCTGAAGAGCACTCCGAACACCAAAATCCGTAAAATATTGTACATTGTTCACGATTAATAGAGCAGACCATCACAACGATCCACGCCTGGCCAACAACCGCTTTCTCTTCTTCTCGCGACGAGTCTACCGGACCGGAGTGGCGAACCTGACGACTGAAACTGACCGACTGACTGCGACCACAGCGACTGCCGACATTGCCGAGTCGGCACTGTCGGCACTGCCGACGCAGACGACATAGCAGACTGCCTTCGATTTCGATTTTTGATTTCGCCTGCGCACCGAGGAAACTACTAAAGAGTGGCGGCAACTGAATGGAACTTCGTGTTGCACGAAAAAGT
The DNA here is from genome assembly GCF_001652005.2 of Ceratina calcarata. Taxonomy (NCBI): domain Eukaryota; kingdom Metazoa; phylum Arthropoda; class Insecta; order Hymenoptera; family Apidae; genus Ceratina; species Ceratina calcarata. Next base: position 112,389 of record NW_017137815.1, on the reverse strand, counting down.
CTGCAATTTTTAACGCTCTTTAGAATATATAATTGTATAATATTATATGTTACCAACGAGTAATTATATTTTTTGTTTGCGAGATTAAACAATGAGAGAAACAAACTCGTGGATGTACTCTGCGACTGCGAGCCTCGGTAACCACGTGAAAGTCCAGCCCTATCCCAGGAGGAATAGCATGTTCAGCAGGCAGTGCTTTCTTTCGGTTGAAGATAATTTATTTCCTTATGAAACGAGTAACGAAGAATGAAATGAAATCAAAATTGATACAAAGAATAATGAATCGACCGGTGAAACATCAACTATCTACACCTTAAACTTTTTCCTTTGACGAATCAGGATAGTATGTATACGCTTAACCATATCAGCTTTGGCTTCGGGATTTGTTGCTAATAGGCAAAGCCTTACAAAAATGTCAGTTTTAGATCGTATTTGTCTCATGAACTTCTCTTCAGCAATTATTGTATTACATATGTCACAATTACATGCAGATTATGAAGGATACGTACCGCGTAGATGGCGTTTCATTATTCTCACATCAGCCGAACACCTCGCTCGCGAGAAGTGTCAGTGTCAAGTCCCCGAGTGAATTCCGAACTCCGAACACGAACCTATAAATATTCCAGTTTCTTCGATTTGTTCTCCGGAATCATTATCATTGAATAACGTAGCTCCGTCAATTCGTAGCGGAGGCTGTCGCTGCAAGAATGGCCGATTTCCTAGATTCGGAAGCAGAGGAGAGCGAGGTATACATTCCCTTTAATTCGATAATGTTACATCGCACGTACGAGAACGCCAAGGTTTTTTAAACGTTCGAAACTTGTTTCATGGATGATTTACTATTGCCATTCCCATAGGAGGAGGACGAATTGAATGAAGTGGAGAAAAAGAAATTGAAGAAAATAAAAGCTGTGGAGGAGAGCGACGACGAAGAGGAGGAAGGTGAGGATAGATAGAGCGCGACACATCGCGAAACCGCCGAAGGTTGTATCATTAGGATTTTAAGAAGAATGATTTTCTCGCTTTGGTCGTTGTTCGTCGTTCGATTTGCACGCGATGACACGATTGTCGTCCATTTCCAGACGACGAGGATCGTTTGCGCGAAGAACTAAAGGATTTGATCGACGATAATCCGATAGAAGAAAGCGAAGGCGAAGACAGCGATGCTTCAGGCGCATCTAAGAAACGCAAAAAGAGTGACGATGAGGATTTCGACGATCGTTTGGAAGACGAAGATTATGATTTGATAGAAGAGAATTTGGGGGTCAAAGTCGAGAGAGTACGTGCTCGCGAACGAATATAAGTTTACCTACTCGGAAGCTATGATATTGCGAAGATATAAAGCAATACGATTCTTTACTTTAGAAACGTTTCAAACGCCTCCGCAGGATTCAGGACGAAGAATCGGAAGAGGAACAGGAGAAGGAGGCCGACGACGATAGAGATGCCATCGCAAACGAACTTTTCGAAGGCTCCGGAGATGTGAGTAGTAAAATGTGGTTCTTTAAGTTAAGCGTTCGTTTTCTTTTTGCGTACGACCATCACCTATCTAACGTATGTACTTGTCGCCGTGCTTACGTCAGGAAAGGGAGATTGCTCTGGTACGGACCTATTCCATGTTACGGTTCTATGATAATACGTTAGTTTTAAGTCTTAAGTTCGTTCGTTCGTTCGTCCCTCCGTCCATCTGTCCTAATTTCCGATGGTTCCGTTCTAAACTCGTTTCTTGGTTTGCTTTTCGTTCGACGCGAAATTAGGAAGACGAAAGAAGAAGCGAGCGGAGTCATAGGCCCGAGGTGGACACGTTCGACGAAGAGGGGAGCGAGGGCGAGTACACGGACGCGGACGATTTCATCGTCGACGACGATGGGAGACCGATCGCCGAGAAACGTAAAAAGAAGAAGCCGATCTTTTCGGACGCGGCCCTGCAGGAAGCTCAAGACATATTCGGTGTCGATTTCGATTATGACGAGTTCGGAAAATACGGCGAGGAAGATTACGAGGAAGAGGAGGATGAGGAGGAGGAGGAAGAGGAAGATGACTACGTGGATGAGGAAGACGCCGAAAGACCGCGAAGACCGAAGAAACAGTTGAAGAAGAAGACTACCAGGAAAAGTATCTTCGAAATCTACGAACCGAGCGAGTTGAAACGCGGTCACTTCACCGACATGGATAACGAAATACGAAACACGGACATACCGGAAAGAATGCAACTCCGATATGTTCCCGTTACCTCGGTTCCGGAGGGTTCCGACGAACTGGATCTCGAAGCGGAATGGATCTACAAACAGGCCTTCTGTCGACCGACCATCTCCGTCCAAGATGCGCATTTGAACGCCGAAGCTAAAGAAAGGGCTCGAAAGGGACCTCAGACCGTCGGTAAAATCAAGAAGGCGTTGGATTTCATGAGAAATCAACAGTTCGAGGTACCCTTTGTGTCGTTCTACAGAAAGGAATACGTTTTGCCAGAGTTGAACATAAACGATCTTTGGAAGGTGTACAAGTTCGACGCAAAATGGTGTCAGCTTCGTCAGAGGAAAGAAAACCTGTTGAAACTATTTGAGAAGATGAGAAACTATCAGTTGGATGAGATCATGAAGAATCCTGACGCGCCATTATCCGATAATGTGCGACTGATCATGGACGATGACATAGAACGACTAAAGAACGTACAGACGAGCGAAGAGCTGAACGACGTTTATCATCATTTCATGCTGTATTACAGTCATGAAATCCCGGCGATGCAAGAGGCCGCTCGTCGAAAGGAGAAAGAGGCACGAAAGGAGGCGAAACGAATGCAGAAACGGAAACAGCGGCTGCTGCGGCGGCGGGCGGAAGGTGGCGAAGAGGAGAACGGAGATGATCCGGCTTTGGCGGGGGAAGAAGAAGGAGACGGAGATGCGGAGGAAGGAGACGAGGAGGAAGAAGAGGAGACTGAAGAACCGGACGACACGTTGAAACAGGCGATTCGAACCGGTCCGTATTCCATCTGCAGGCGAGCCGGTCTCGAAGGTCTTGCAAAAAGGTTCGGTCTCTCTCCGGAGCATTTCGCTGAAAATTTACGCGACAACTATCAACGACACGAAGTGGATCAAGAGCCCACGGAACCTTTGGTACTCGCGAACGAGTACTGCGGTCAGGTGCTCAAGACTCCGGAAGAGGTGTTGAAAGCCGGTCAATTGATGGTGGCCATTCAGCTGGCGCGCGAACCGTTGGTAAAAAAGTGCGTCCGGGAAATGTACATGGAGAGAGCGAAGATATCTGTAAGGCCTACGAAAAAAGGGATCAAAGAGATAGACGAGAATCATCCGATCTACGGGATGAAGTATCTGAAGGATAAACCAGTGCGCGATCTTGTCGGCGATCAGTTTCTAAAATTGATCATAGCCGAGGAGGACAAATTGATTTCGATTTCGTTGAGCGATACGATCGAGGGTAATACAAGCAGCAACTACGTCGATGAGATGAAACAGCTGTATTATCGAGACGAATTCAGCAAGAACGTTCAAGATTGGAATGCGCTCAGAGTTGGAAGCGTCGAAACGGCGCTGACGCGTATAGTCCTGCCGAGCCTGAAGAAAGAGCTTCGGACGAATCTGATCGCAGAAGCGAAGGAATGCGTGATGAGGGCATGTTGTCGGAAAATGTACAATTGGATCAAGGTCGCTCCTTACACCTACGAATTTCCCGAGGAAGAAGACGAGGAATGGGATACTTCAAAAGGGCTGCGCGTGATGGGTATAGCCTACGTTCCGGATTACTCACAAGCCGCGTTCGCTTGCCTGATTTCTCCCGACGGAGAGTGCACGGATCACTTGAGGTTACCGCACTTGTTGAAACGAAAGAATGGCTATCGCGAGGACGAAAAGGCTATGAAGGAAGCGGATTTGTTGGCAATTCGGAATTTTCTAGCGACCAAAAAGCCGCACGTTGTAGCGATAGGCGGCGAGTCAAGGGAGGCGATGATGATCGCCGCCGACGTAAAAGAATGCATCACGAATCTCGGCGAGGAGGAACAGTTTCCGAGTGTTCAGGTGGAGATCTGCGACAACGAATTGGCTAAGATTTATTCGAACAGCAACAAAGGTGTATCCGAGTTCCGGGACTATCCGGAATTGTTGCGACAGGCCATTTCGTTGGCTAGGAGGATGCAGGATCCGTTGGTCGAATTTTCTCAGCTGTGCACCGCTGACGAGGAAATTTTATGCCTCAAGTATCACAGTTTGCAAGATCAGCTGCCGAAGGACGAGCTACTAGAGAATTTGTATCTGGAGTTTGTAAATCGTGTGAACGAAGTTGGCGTCGACGTGAACAGGGCAGTGCAGCAAGCGTATTGCGGGAACCTGGTTCAATTCGTGTGTGGTTTGGGTCCCAGGAAAGGTCAAGCGTTGATCAAGATGTTGAAACAGACGAATCAAAGGTTGGAGAACAGAACGCAGCTGGTAACTGCTTGCCACATGGGGCCGAAGGTTTTCATCAATTGCGCCGGTTTCATCAAGATAGATACGAACAGTTTAGGAGACAGCACCGAGGCGTACGTTGAGGTACTCGACGGATCTCGCGTGCATCCAGAAACGTACGAATGGGCGAGGAAGATGGCTGTCGACGCTTTGGAGTACGACGACGAGGACGCGAATCCCGCTGGCGCTCTTGAGGAGATTCTCGAGTCTCCAGAGAGGCTAAAGGATCTTGATCTGGACGCGTTCGCGGAGGAGCTCGAGAGACAAGGTTTCGGCAATAAATGCGTCACGTTGTATGATATCAGAGCAGAATTGAATTGCAGATACAAAGATTTACGCGTGCCGTATCAGTCGCCGAGCCCAGAAAAGTTGTTTGACGTTCTGACCAAAGAAACACCGGAAACGTTTTACGTCGGTAAACTGGTGTTGGCGACGGTAATCGGGATCAGCCACAGGAAACCGCAGGGCGAACAGTTGGATCAAGCCAACCCGGTGAGGAACGACGAGACCGGATTGTGGCAATGCCCTTTCTGTTTGAAGAACGACTTCCCGGAACTCTCCGAAGTATGGAATCATTTCGATGCCGGTGCTTGTCCCGGCAAAGCCACTGGCGTCAGATTGAGATTGGACAACGGGATATCCGGTTATATTCACATAAAAAACTTATCCGACAGACACGTCGCAAATCCCGAAGAGAGAGTGAGCGTTGGCCAGATAATACACTGTCGCATAATCAAAATTGAGGTGGACCGATTCAGCGTGGAATGTACCAGCAAAAGCAGCGATCTCGCAGACAAAAATCACGAGTGGAGGTGCGAGAATTTACGTATTATCTCGTTATCTTTTTCGGACGCGATGCGACGCGTTGAAACTAATCCTGTCCCGTTTGTTTTATTTACTTTTCAGGCCGCAAAGGGATCCGTTCTACGATTTGGAATCCGAACAGAAGGATGCGAAAGTTGAGGAGGACGCGAAAAAAGCAAAGCAACGTCAGACCTACGTGAAACGTGTAATCGTGCATCCATCCTTTCACAATATCAGTTTCGCGGAAGCCGAGAAATTGATGCAGACCATGAAACAAGGAGAAGCAATAGTCAGGCCGAGCAGCAAAGGCGCCGATCACTTGACAGTCACGTGGAAAGTAACCGATCAAATTTATCAACACATAGACGTACGGGAGGAAGGAAAGGAAAACGCTTTCTCCCTGGGGCAAAGCCTGTGGATCGGGAACGAAGAATTCGAAGATTTGGACGAGATCATCGCGAGGCACGTTAATCCTATGGCTGCGTACGCTTCAGAATTGTTAGATTTCAAATACTACAAGCCGACCGTCGAAGGTATCAAGGATAAAGCTGAGGAAATTCTGAAGGAGCAAAAGAAAGATAACCCTGGAGGGATTCCTTATATAATATCCGCCGCGAAGGTTCGCAGTTGCTAGTCTTCTGTCTTCTCTATAATTTCGCGAGATCAATTCACATGCGCTTCGCGCGATGTCCGTTTCAGAATTATCCTGGAAAATTTCTACTGTCTTACCTGCCGCGGGCTCGATGCCGTCACGAATACGTAACGGTGTCGCCGGAAGGATTCCGATTCAGGGGACAAATGTTTGGCAGAGTGAGCGATCTCTTCCGATGGTTCAAAGAACACTTTCGGGATCCGGTACCTGGACAATCTACTCCTAGTACTCCTCGCGGTGCTATGACGTCCAGAACGCCGTATCATACGACTCCGGGCGCGGTTACCGGTTAGTTGGTCAACCGTTATCATTGTCGACATCGTCATCGACACCGTCATTGTTGTCATTTCTCATTACAGGGATGAATCAAGAAGCAATACAGCGAGTAGCGCAGAATCTTCCACATCACATGTTGCATTCTCTGACTCAAGTGGCGAATCAAACTCCACATCACTATCCGCCGCACACGCCGGGAACGGCGAGCGCTGCTGCTGGTTACGGTGGCGTTCACACTTACCCCAACACGCCGTACACTCCATCCGGACAAACGCCTTTCATGACGCCTTATCAAACGCCGCATCATACCCCGCATCATCACGGCCAACCGACGCCGAGGTACGGTCAACAAACGCCTAGTCACCAGCAGCAAGCCAATCCGTTCGTCCATCCACCTCCTCCTTCCGCCGGGATGACCGGGCCGGGGCATCACAGATCGACTCCGTCGCACAGACCTACACCTCCCATGTCCGCGGCCGGCGATCCTATGGATTGGAAGAAGGCGGCGGAAGCGTGGGCTCGTTTGAAAAGCGGACCGCGCGTACCGTGAGTATTCGTTTAATTTTGAACGGACGACACGTTCAGCTCAGTATTACGCGAATCTGTTCCCTGTTCCAGTGGTTCTACTCCGAGGTACGAAGACTCGAGGAAGATACCGCGTAATTACGAGGAATCAATCGGTAGAACGACACCGCGGAATAGAACTTCGAACGCTCGGACACCTTCTTACAAGTCTCCACGAGGTACGCCGCACACCAATTCTAGTCCACGGAGTATGTCTCTCAGTGGAGACGGAACTCCTTTGTACGACGAAAGCTAACGAGTTCGCGTACGCGTAATTAATCGTCTTTCTCCGCGCGCTATATGTACGATGTAAAAAATCGTATTGTTGGATATTTTACTCGCTGTAGTTTTTTTTAATGTGGATTTTACCCGTCATCGTGCGCTAACTCGTAACGAACGCGTACGTGCAGATGATCATGTAAGTATGTATTTGTAACTATTACTTATTTCACGTATAACGTATATTTTTTCATCATGTTTGAGTTTCAGCTTTAACGATGCTGAGTTATCGTACAATTCTTAGGTTTTAACTTAGCTATGCAACACGTTTCTTACAAACTTTATACACTTGTTAAATTACATCGCTGATCAATGAATAAAACAATTTTATCTTGTACAATTTTTGTTGACCCTTCCAAATCCAAATAGCGTATAATAAAAAGTTTCACTTTATTAAACAAATCTAATAGGAGTTGACGTATTAAACTTAATGAGAAAATTTATTATTTATAATTGAGAGATTTATTCATCGCATGAAGTATCATCTTCTCTTGGAATCACTGGACCGCGTTGATAACTATACAATATTTTACCATGTTTTCCAACTTGAGGAGATGAATGATTCGCGGCCCTGGAAAAAAATAAACGGAAGGATATCGAATCCGAAGGAAAGATCGCCAAGTTACTGTTATGACATTACAAGTATTATGATTGCAACTTACGTTTGCTCGATACGGTTGATAATTTGAATGTTTCCTTCTGCTTTCGATTCTCCTCGTCTCGTCTTCTTATCATCAACATTTCCGGAAGAATCGCGCTATAAAACAAATATCGTGTTTTATTAAGAAGAATAGGCACACTTGGCAAACGTTGTTTCCCTAACAGTGACGAAGATCGAATGCCCTTATAGAATTTTCGACATCTATCGTACTTGACTTATTCAACTCGTCCGCGTTAGATGCTTCCCGACTAGTTCTCTCCTACCTTCTCATTTCAACCAGTTTTTTACCTGATTTGTCTGGCGAACTCATACCAGTAGTATTTTGTGCGAAAATGAAGACGATCACATATAATACATTTACAATAATATTCACAAATAAAACAAGAATCTACGATAATTACTTGTGTATCGGTGCTATTATCTTTTTTTCGTTTCGGCGTGTAATTGTTTCTGATCGGATTTTGAGAGTTATCTTTTGAATCACTGCATACGTATATCATATCTTCGCCCTTTAGCGTAACGCGTTCTCCTGTCGAACGATTAAACAGGATTCAAGATTAAATCAGGAACCACAGGTCTGCATTTCTTACCTGTCCAATAATTTAATGGGGATATTATTCTTCTGCCTTTGGAACTTACACTGACGCTTACGGTATTTTTTGATGAATCCGATTTACTTTTTTTTATTTCATTTTGTTTGTTTTTATTTTCTGTCCGTACCCAATTAGTCCGTTTAAAATTAAAAAAACCGTAAATAATTGCAAATATATCATAACGATATTGAATTTGAATGATCTCACGACTTACCGGCTTGCAACGATTCCCACGCTTCACAGAACTGTTCTATCCTAGCGGGACAACCATGACGACATCGATCTAACAATTTCTTAGGTACAACTAAAGAAAACGAAATTATGAAATGATCGATCGAAAAATTGAATGAGCAAGTTAAATGGTATATTTCAAACCGTGTTTCGCGCTCGGCGAGCCGATCAGCTGATAAAATTCATGATTTGCCGTCTCGACCAGCCTCGCCGATACTCGACGAAGTACCGTATCCGTTTTGAACTTTCTAGTTATCACGTGGCCAGCATCGCTGCGAAAGTACGATAACACATTTTACAATGAATAGTGTAAGCTCGCAATGTACTTACTTTATTAAGTTTCCCTCGAAGATTAAACATAAATCAGTTCCACATGTAATGACTATCGGTGTCCAAGTCGATAGTAATTTGGGTTTGCAGTTATCATTGTTATCTTTAGAAGCTATTATATCGTTCTCCTGCAAGGATTTGTTCGAAACAATAGAATCGATGTTATTAGTTTCAGGCACTTCAATGGATTCGGTATGCCGATTGTCATCGTCGTCGTTGTTATACATATCATCGAAAAAAAAATTTGTACTCTTCTTTCTATTATCGCATTTTAAAGGAGACTTCCTCCGTATTAAATTCTTATATTCACTTTCAGCACTCTCAATCTTGACAATACCGGTTTTCCTTTCAGCATCTTCAAACAGATTTTCCTTTCCGTTTTTCGATAAACAATTTATTTGCGCGCTAACAGTTTTAATATCGACAGGAACGGAACTAATTACCATAGGTTTCGCAGTCATTTTTTTCAAGATATGTTGCAGTCGGGGAGAGTTTATAGATTTCCCACTCTTTTCGAGGAACGAATCATTTTGATGATCGTGCACAGTGTCCCTATCTTCGTTATATTTACTCAAGTTTTTTTCCACCATCTCGTCATTATTCACCCTCTTAACCGATGAATCGTAGACAGGGCGTGTACTTCGACTTGTTTGCGGTGTAGGTTCGAACGATCTCTCGTGCAGAGAATCTCCTTTAGTTTCGCATGCATTTCTATCTTTCGCAAGCTTCTTTTTCCCTGGTTGACGCCTCTCCACGACACTCCGAGTATTCGAACTTGTACAGTCTTTTACCATTAAACGATCGCTTTCCTCGTACATTATACTAATACTAGACTCGTCGGATTCAGCGTTGCGACGTTTTTTATTATCTTCCGTCACTTTCCCAATTCGACTTGTCTGGGGGATAGGCTCGAACGAGTTCTCGTGCACAGAATCTCCTTTAGTATCGCATGCGTTTCTATCTTTCGTAAGCTCCTTCGTCCCTGCTTGACGCCTCTCCGTGACACTCCGAGTTTTCGGACTTGTATAGTTTTTTACCCTTAAGCGTTCGCTTTCTTCGTACATTATACTAACACTAGAATCGTCGGATTCAGCGTTGCGACGTTTTTTATTGTCTTCCGTCGCTTTCCCAATTCGGCTTGTTTGAGGGATAGGTTTGAACGAGTTCTCGTGCACAGAATCTCCTTTAGTATCGCATGCGTTTCTATCTTTCGTAAGCTCCTTCGTCCCTGCTTGACGCCTCTCCGTGACACTCCGAGTTTTCGGACTTGTATAGTTTTTTACCCTTAAGCGTTCGCTTTCTTCGTACATTATACTAACACTAGAATCGTCGGATTCAGCGTTGCGACGTTTTTTATTGTCTTCCGTCGCTTTCCCAATTCGGCTTGTTTGAGGGATAGGTTTGAACGAGTTCTCGTGCACAGAATCGCCTTTAGTATCGCATGCGTTTTTGTCTTTCGTAAGCTCCTTCGTCCCTGCTTGACGCCTCTCCGTGACACTCCGAGTATTCGGACTTGTATAGTTTTTTACCCTTAAGCGTTCGCTTTCTCTGCTAGAATCGTCGGATTCAGCGTTGCGACGTTTTTTATTGTCTTCCGTCACTTTCTCCGCGAAACTGTGAGCAGTATGGTTGGATGTAGCAGTACACTCGTTCGGAGAACGTGATACTTCTTGCTTTCTTAGTTTACGTTTAGACGGTTTCAGTACCGTTTCCTTTTGCCGTATTACCTGACTTAATTGTATTTTGGTAACTCCCGAGTAAACCTCGTTGTCGCTGTCGTTATCATCGCCAATCGCTTTCGAAAATGGTCTCTTTCGTTGCGACAAATTATTACAGATCGCGGTTTCTTTATTCGTGGTATTTCGCGATGGAGGACTCGATTTGGAATGAAGACGCTCGGCAAAATTATAAGTTACGTTAAGGCTGTTCGGTTCGTCTATCGATTTCGAGTCTCCCTTAGAGGTATCGCCTTCTTTAATCGATCCGTTTAATAGGAGACTGCTAAAGATCTCGAGCATCGTGGCAAACTTGTTGATGCACTCTATGGATTGATTGTTGTCCGTCAAGTTACTCACTATAACGTTCACAATATTCATTAATTTCGTTGCCGCGACAGAAGCACGGGAAGCATCCGCGTGTATGTTTTCTTTATCGTCGTGAATAAAATTGTTTAACGGCAAACGCATGTCCGTATGTGTTAAATGTGCTGTTATGCCGGAGATAGACGTTTGTGTGGACGAATTCATTTTCAAACGCTCGTGCGAGCTATCGTCGCGTTTATCCTTTGTTCGCAACGGCTTGTGAATAGACTCGGAGTTGAATGGGGCCTCGGGCGATTCCCCGAAAGAGTCGAAATCTCGTACTTCTTTTTCAGAACTCTTTAAATTCGGGAACACGATGTCTGTTACTTCGCTGTTTATGTCATCGTCGCTGTCCGTAATGGGAGTAGGCCAACGAAACGTTACACTACTTCCTTTCTTCACGTACGTTCTCCAAATCTCGTAGACATTTTCCCAATCATCGGGAAATCCATTGTAAAATTTGCCTCGGACGTATTCCGGTAATTCTACGCACAGAAAATGAAATTAAGCAATTACATGTCGAAAATAAGCTATTCGAATACTCTAACGCGTTTCGTTGACTTACCGTCGTCTTCGTCGTCAAGATCCCCTTGCAGGTGATACAAATGCCCAGAAACAGATTCGAGTTTGGAATTCCCCAATCGTTTTAAAATAGGTTTGCTTCTGGCGAGTCGTCCACTATTGTAACAAAACCAAAACATGGATTACAATGATTACATTATTCACATATAATGTCACCGACGCTAAAATTGCTGCTTGCATCACCTACCTCTCCAGCATGCCTTTGACTATCAATTCTCTTCGTTCGTTCAAAGCGACTGTCCATTTCTGAAAAGTTGGAGCCTTTCTATTTCGTGGGGAACCATCTGTATTGATTCGCGAAGGAGTGGAAGTATCAGGGCATCTTTCACCGTAGTTGGGATGTTTGTAGATATATTTTTTCTCAGAAGATTCGTGTCCGATATCTGAGGATATATATTCGTCCTGCTTCGAAAGGTTCTCGCGAGACGATCTACCGCACGATTTTCTACTGTTATGAGACAGATACGGGTAAAACTTGGGTGGAGGCATTGCAAGACGATCCATTTCATCGTCGCTCTCCCTGCTACTTCCCTTAACACTGGATGCAACAATCTTTTTCTGATTACTATTTATGTGTTGCATCTTTAAATAACTATTTCTTAAATTATTACTCGAGGAGACTATCTCCTTGTCGATCCCCGAACCAGTTTGTAACGGAGAAGTACAGTAGCTACTGTCGAACGGAATGCTGGAAATGCTAGGCGATCGGCATGATTTCACAGTATTCCTGTTCCCGTCGCCGACGACGTTATTACGAGTTAATGCTTTTTGCAATTGTTTACGTTGCAGCTCCGCTTGATACTGTTTGAATGTCATCTAAGTAACACATAAAGGCAGATCGATTATAAATATCAAACGCTTACGAAATGCTCGATGTATAGATGTTTACCATTTTCTCCTTTATTTCTGCCATTTCAGATTAGACGAAAACTTGTTCGCGCCTAAATGTTTCAAGTCCAATCTAACCTTAATTGAACGCTTGTTGTTTCGCCGAAACGCCAATTCTGTCTTCCCTTCGGACGAAAGGGACGTTTCAAGGGAAAGACGAAATTTCGAATGATTGCTGATTCTTATGTTTTATAATATAAACCAATGGGCAAATAAACTTATACCGAGTAATTAAACAGTACGCGTATTATCAAATGCAGAATAAATCTTAAACTCGACCTTTTTTTTACCATGCACAAACTACCCAAACTGTCATTGCCCGTTACCCATTACCGCGCTTTTGAAGCGTTTTGAAATAACCGATTTAAGTCAAATAACCAATCACGCAGGTTCAGAGGTTATGTTAGGTTAGGTTAGGCATGCGTCTTATATTAATTCAGGCGATTTGTCGGTGGCACATACTTACCATACATACATGGAAAAAAATATACACAAGTGTTCTTTATACGTAATAGAAATTTATTGATAAAAATAACGTACAAAATAATTGCTTATGACATTTAAACTACAAAATCTTGGATAAGACCGAAACAAAATAATGTTCTTTGGATATTCGGCTTTAATTTAAGCAGTGGTTCGTGAAAGTTGACAAACTCAGAAGCTGACAGACATATATATAGGTACAGGTTGCATTTCTGCGAAAGCTGACATCAGCTGACATTTAACACACGAATCAAATTACGATCAAACTTGTAAATATCACGGCTAGCGTTAAAAAATAATAAATTCGCAACGAACGACTAATACCGTTACGATCGATCACTTAATTCCGAAACATCGCAGAATAAATGTAGATACATACATTTACCTATACAATACCCAAGTATTAAGTACCGCACTGCACGCACAATATGCGTATACATACGTACGTATATGTTACTTTAAATTTCGATTATTTGATAGAGAAACTGCAATGGTAGTACTTTTATCGCGTAAATATCGATAGCATTTCTTAATCAGTGTCTCGTATTTTTGTCATTAACGTTGTTACAATTTTATTACTTTTACTGATCTTCGTCGTCGTTCTCGTTACACTTGCGATTAATTTTTTTTCACGGATAATAAGACCTCGCGGGCCGTGCATGGAATAACCGTACGAGCTAATATGTTTTTGATCTTGTTAAAGCATGAACAATATACCTTTATGCTAATAATCTATGAGCTAATCTACGATGAGTAAAATCGGACTAGATTTGTACATTAAAAATGATGTAATTTTATGTTAAAACTATCCTACTCGAAGCGGTACGCGTGTAGTACTTGGCTATGTTATTCAAGCGAATATAAGAAAAACGTGGATGACTCCTTCGTTAACGAATACGTATGATACTGTCGAGACTTCGTTCTTGTAAATCGTCTATATGCGGGTAAAAAACAGAACGAACGCTACTATTTGTGTGGGTGTGCGCGAACGCCTGTCATCTTATGATTTACTGGCGGTGGAGTTATCGGTTTCCCTTAATTTTTCCGTTTTATCAGTAAATTCCTTTGAATGATTTTTAGTACTTCTCTCCTTGTAGTCTCGTCGATAATGATGATTGTTATGATGGTGGTGATGATGGTTGTTATCGCTGTCCTTGTGATCCGTTTGTGAACCTTTCCCTCGATATTTTTGATTACCTTCGTCGCGATAATAATTACGATGACCACGGGATCGATAGCACATCGATTCGAAAGGCATCCCTCCATCCTGTTTCGCGTTGCCGTTTTGAAGTTGCGGTAATGAATCCACCTCCATCGACTTGTAGTGCCGATTTCTTCCATTTCTACAACAGTTCGTATTAAGAACAAGATTATAAAGGAGAATCGCTGGGAAAGTAGAGAAGAAAGTAAATATATCGTCGATATGATTCTATACCTTAAGGATCTATGATGCCAGTGCCTTTGATTCTGTAATGGTGGGAATACATGAGGAGTTTGTTCTTGCGAGCTATCCGTAGGCGATCCGCGACTATGACGACTAGTATTACTGTCGCGTGATCGAGCTCCTTTATTACCATTGGCACTCGTTGAAGCTGCTTTCAGCCTCGCGATCTCTTCTTTCTGATCATCGTTCTGTGCGCGCAAGCGTTTTATCATCGCCTCCGCGCCATCCAAGCACGCGACTAAATCCGCTCGAACAGGGTCCAGTCTATCCCCTACCTGGATCCCCACGTCCACCGTAGCCTCCTTGGTCGTCGTTCGTTCTTCCGTACAACTAGCTTTCCTGTAACAAACGGGTTTCGTCGAACGTTCTTCTAACGATTCGGTTTCACTGGCGCCGGTCATGACTAACTGTTTTTGCTCTTCGACAATCTCGGTTAATTGCTGATTCTGGGTTTTAGCCTCTTGTAGAGATAACTTGGTGTCTTGTAGTTCCTTCTCCAAAAGTTCTACTTGTAGCGGAGTTATGTTTACGCATATTGGGCTACCCTATAAAAAGAGTCGATATCAAAACGTGTTACAACTTTTCCTTCGATGGTCACTTACCTTTTGTTTTGCAAACCCAGTTCCATTGTCTTCGGGAGAAGAAGGACTGCTAGGTACATAAGTGGATCCTTTCGAGAATACCAATTGAAACTGTAAGTCTGTGTAAAAAAGAAAGAATGCGTGTTAGGACACAGAATTCCGTTGTTAATATGCGATGGCAAATCATAATCTTTACCTCTATTCTTCTGGCGCAACGATTCGACTTCTTGGTGCAAGGCTACCAAAGTTGCCTGATGTTGTTCTTGTAAAAATTTCATATTTTGTTCCAGTTGAGCTACTCTGTCGAGATTTATGGCTTGATGCCTCGCATTTTGGTTTATGCCATCGTTTCTCTCCGTTAATGCTACTATATCCGAGGGTGACTTCTTTCCCTGAAAACGAATCTTGTACGACTGCACCCACAATCGAGATGTTTCCGTTCGCTTCCTTTTAAACAAAAGATAGTCGATACTTACTTGGGGAAATGGTACAGTTGGTAATTTAACCAACATCGTGGATGCCATTTTTTGGAAATCCTATTCCTACTTGCGGGTCGAAGACATAAATACTTGCTTATAATAAAATACGGCTATACGAGTTTGACGATACACAAGGAGAGTTGTGTGCGATACACGAACAACTAAATGAACTGTTTCGCTATGTTAAGCAGGTTCCCATTAAAAACTTGTCATTTTCTCGATATCTGAAATAAATCGTGATAGGTGATTGACGATTCGTAAATAATCAAACGGATGTGGAAGGAAACGGACATTGTTTTATCGTTGATTACGAATTAGGGATGATACACCTGCTGTGTCGAGTATTTGTTCTTCAACTTCTCATAAAAATACATATGTACGTAACGACAAGGGATGAATACGAATAAGGTGAGCGTGAGCAGTAGCAGCAGTAATGATACTAGAAGGAGGATCGGGATAAGCGAGATAAATCAAAGGATTCGTCCAAAACGTTTCAACTATGTTCCGTCATACGTTACCGAATCCTATTTGAATTTCCAGACGTTTCGCTTCGTGATAAAAGCCGAAAAATCGACGATACGCAAGTAATCATGGGCCAGGCGAAGCGTGATTCTGCGCCTGAATTTGCGCCTGACGTCACGTACCGCTAACCAACGAACGGTAGTTGGTTCTAGCAACAATTTCGCGACTAGCTACCACTGCGTACGCCGATGAATCGTCGACAACTACGAACTCGATTGCATCCGAAAGACACGCGATTAAAAATGCAGGGACACGTATCACGAGTCGCGGTGTCAGTGAACGGTCAGGACTTGGCACGGTAGAAATTCGCCGATACCAGAGCGCGCGAATGGAAGATGTTCCGGTTCGACTACTTGCCGATTTTAAATGTAACCGCGCAAAGGTATAGATCGTCAGGTCGGCTACATTCAGATTACGCAGGACAAAACTCGTTGGCTACCACGGCCGCGGCACTGGCACCTGTGCCTGTGTCAGTTTTCTATGTCCTTGCGCACGGTATACTTATTGATCCAGCGATACTTAACGAATATCTGCCACCTAATAGTAATAGCGGGCAAACACGCTTCAACCACACCCACATTTATCGCGACACCTTATACTCTTAATTCGTATATATTCCACTTTCGGTTCCGAACACTGTCTGACGCTTACGCTGTACGTATTTAATTCGTACGACCGTATAATTTCGGAAATTGACACAGATACCTACCAGAGTTACCGGCTGCGACTGCAACTGACAATGATATCACGTACAAATGCATGCATGCATGCGCTTTACGATGGTATGCGATGACAGCTAACGGAACCAGTTGCAGCTGTAGCTGTAATAGTGTTCGAAATTTGACGATGTGTACATTGTCGATAAGTCGTTAAAATAATATCGAGACAGTTTAAGATGCTAATTTAACTCCTGTTCGAAGATCGAATATAAAGCAATTTTTTAACTTTCTTCTTCTATATTATTACCCGAAAACAGGTAGCTTTACGGTACGTTTTTCCGAAGATCGTATATACTTACCCTTTGATATGTGTTTTTTATCGCGACGTCGAGTGAGAACGTGGGAAAATTGAATCCGCCAAATTTCGATCTAACCAAGGAGGAATGTCTTTCGTAATAGAAAGCCGAACGACCAATGAAATAAATAATAAAGACAGGGAACATTTCCTTTCCTTAGAGATGAAGGAAGATTATAGCTTTAAGGTACTCGTATACGCGGATTATCGTTATTATTGATCATTAGGACGACGTGAACAGATCGACGATAAGCTTATGATGTAAAATGATGTTTCGTTATTACAGTACATACCCGAAAGTCATTTTAAACATATAGTAAAAAATGTACAAAGGCAGAGACGTAAAGAGGACGAGGAGCGTATTTGGGCTTCATTCGTTAAAGAACAGGAGTTAAATAATTTGAGGTTTGAGAAGAACGATGTCGATCGCTCTTTGCAAAGTATGAAGGATCTCTTGCAAGAAAACATGCAGGACGTGGATAGAGAACTAAAAAGACTGGAGGAAGACGCCCTCCCCGAGAGGACCAAAGGAACGCGCGAGACTCAGAAATGCGACGATAAGAACGAAACGATTTACACGAAAGTACGTACGATCTTATAATTTCGATATAGAAAGTGAACTAATCTTTACCCGTATGACAGGTGGACAGTAACGAAAATGATTGTTCGAAGGCTATAGCGTCGACGAAGAACAAACATGGAAAGAGTACCAACGCCAACGTTTCAACTCGAACCATGTCCAGGGCCAACGATATTTCCACCCGCAAAGAATCCGAAGCGCTAAAAATAGTTTTCAGATCCGAGGCTAAAAAATCTCTGTCCGATTCTTCTTTCACGGAGAAGAGATCGTACACGAATCAACTTCTTCGCGCGACCAATGATTTCGCTAATAATTCCGATACGGATTTTAGCAACTACAGAGACGACGACGTCATTTATGTGGAACCGGATCCCTTTACCGTGCAAAAGCTTCTGTCTATGCAAAAGAAAATTGTCGAATTATTGGATGAAATTTTATTTAGACTATGCAGAATTCCTTTGCCGGATGGCGACAACGATTTGAAAAGGAGGCAACAGCAAACGTTGGAGTTCGCTATAAGATTTTCGAGAAACTATTTGTATAATCTGAACAGACTCGTATCAAGTATCGAAGGACATGTGAAAGGCGTGTCCTCTCGGATAGGACTGAAACAATATCATAGAAATGTCGCATTTCATCAAGATATGATCAAGCAAAAACTAATCACTGCTCATCAACTACTGGTGCAAGCTCTGACCGCTTATTCGAAGCATATTCCAAACTCCATCGTCGAGGGTCACTCTACGAAACTCCAGGACGTGTTGCAGATCGTCCGCAGCTTGACGAACACTTGCGACAAAATCGAGATCTCTACCAGTTACTACTGTTCGGGAGATACCACCGCCGTACCGTTGGTAATGCGCGAACAACAGTTTAATCCTCATTGCGTTATGGTTTATGTTTATACGAATCGTGTTCGATGTAGAATGCTGCTCTCTGCTGCAGGGGAAGACGCTTCAAGATAAGTGCGATGCTATTTTATCTCGATTAAAGTTAAATTTAGAAGAGAGCAATTGCAAGAACGTCGAATCGACGGTAAACGTTACGCGAATACCTTCGAGTACCAAGGGTCGTTCCAACAGAAAAAATTTATCCAGCCGATTAAGCATGTACAGTATGGACATTAAACTATCTAAGAATAACCAAAAGAGAAGAAACGATTCGAAAAGAAAAAGTATTCGAGATTTTGTCCTTCGTCCTTTGTTTTACGTTACAAGACTAAGCGTATGCTTTTCAGGCTGCGTTCGTCAGAAGGACACTGGGAGTAACGTTAAAGATGTGAAAAGCCTCCACGCTCAACATTATTCGTTACCGGAACTATTGTATCCCAGCCCTATAACACACACTTCCTCTTCCAGAGAAGTCGCTCAGGTCGACAGCGATGTGAAGAACACGAACTATTCAAAAGAGGACGATATCGCGACAATGATGGATGGATTAGAGATAGATTCGGAAAACGTAAGACTCGTTTTACTTTCATCGTTCATAAATAATTACGATCACTTTGACGACGGTGACGGCCGATTTTACAGGATAGTTATGTACAAGTTCAAACTAAACGTAAAATCGTAACGAATGCCGATGAACAATCTGCTACTGTACAAAAGATATCGCCTACGGACACATCGAAGTTAACGGCAAACACGAAAGACAAAACGGGAAGGAGTATCAAGGTGGATAGCGAGGCGAACGAGGATGATTTAGTCAAAAAAGTATCTACGATCACCAAAGAACATTTGGCTACGTTAGCTCCTGTGATAAACGATTTACTGAACGATCTCATTCCGAAGAAGGTAATGTTCATCATGGTTTCTGCACGAACCAACTCGTTAGCTTGTATCAAGGATTTTGTGTCTACGATTGTTTTGTGTTCTCCAATAGCAAAAGCAAATTGAAACGCAACCGGTATCGGGAACGTCCGTGGAAACGTTGAGAGAACTTCTACAGAAATTCCAGTCTCCCAAAGATTCGGATACAAAGGCACCTATAACGGACGAAAATCGAGAAGGCAGACCTTACAAATCGAAGAAAGGGTAACTACAGAGTAGAAAATCGACTGGGCAACGTTTTGTTTCAGAGATAAGGTTTTTGACTGTTAAAGACTTAATTATTTTATTTGAATCTCCGACAGGCTAACCAGCGAAACTGAAAAACGCGATGAGAACGTTCAACTGATCTGCGTATCTTCGACGGAAAGAGTTTCGAGAATGACACGGTGCGATGCTTCATGTCAATCGGAGTATAGGATCGGATCAAAGGTAAGCGATAGTGTATTGAATCGTCAACGAAATCGTTCGACGGTTACCGTCTGATTTCATCATGAATTTTCAGGCCCCTAATAGCAAAAACTTGGCAGATCCAAATGTTAACCACACAACGAATCTAATCGTTTCAAAACAAGTGGAACTACTGTTCCTGGCGTACAGATCCGAGTATAGAAAGCTGTGCCGATCGAAGCCGATGTATTCCAGCAGTACGCAGAACAAACCTTGGGACATCGTGGCATGGTATGGGTATTTAGATAGAAAGATACATATATTTCCTGTGGTACATTTATAACGATCAAATGAATCGTTGAATAGGGTTTCCGACAAATTGATAGAAGAGTTGATAATCGAAATAACCGAAGAATTACAGATGGACGATATAATCGAGAAAATGTTTAAGATGGAATTTCGAGAGTTTTAAAAACGATGACGTTTGTTCGCAGTGGATCCAGGCGAAGCATCACATTTACGAAGCAAGCAACTTTTCAAAGACTTTTTATTTAAAATACAATTTTTTAAATAAATTATTACTTTGTATATTGACGCGTAGTTCACTTATTTTTCCACTTTCCACGATATTCGCAAAGCACGGTAGCCATAGATAGGACTGCCGACCGCCGTGAGCACTCTCATTTCCTCCTTGTTCTTATCTATTTCGTTTATCGTTCTACAAAATAAACGACGTTCATATGTATGAATGAACTAGACAGAAAAAGTATTGTATCTCTATAGGATTTGGAGATAGCAATCGATGGACAATCTATAAATCAATTACACACATCGAAAACTCTTAAAGTGGAAGAAGAAGACACAATAGAAGTTTATCAGCAATCCATTCAGCCAAATCTGTGAATGATAGGGTTTCGGCACGTGGCTACTGGCCAGTGCGTCAGTGTCACTACTATCTTTATATGCTAAATAACTAACTTCGAGGTTAGCTTTAGCATCCATCAACAGTTACATAAAGTGAGAATCGTCTGATTATTCGAAAACGCGATAAACGTGATATTGAAATAAAGATAGAAAGAAAAATTGGAAGTCATATATAAATACAGAAAATGAGACATACCGTTTTAAAGCTATACAAGAACTTATTGCGGTACGGTGAAAATTTGAAGTACACCGACAAAGAATATTTTCGATATAGAATTCGTAAGAATTTTAAAAAAAACAGGGATTTAATCGATCAAGCTGAAATTGATTTCCAACTACAGGTATATCGAATAACAAGTATAAGTTCGTACTTAAATTTCAATCGAATGCATTTTTGAACAAAACACGTAACGGTTTCGTTACTTAGTTATAACCTCCGTTAGCAGAATGCAGATCTAACTTTAGTTTTTCGTATGATCATTTCAGAAAGGGCAAAAACTATTGCAAAATCAACGAGTAGTGTAAATGCGTAATGTCTAGCCTCGTACAAAAATTATTAATTGTAAGTAGAACTTGTTTTGATCAATCCTGCGCTACTACTTGTGTGTTACCTTTGATCGATCAAAGAATAAGTAAGAATAATGTAAATGTAAATATAACTGAACAAATTCGATACAAATCGTATAAACGGTTTTTGGATTATTCGAAACTACCGAAACTCGAGGAAAACGAGCTAGAAGAACAGCACGTGAGAGGATCCGGACCAGGTGGACAAGCAACCAATAAAACGTCGAACGCGGTAATCTTGAAGCACGTGCCTACAGGCTTGGTCGTAAAATGTCACGAAACGAGGAGCCTGTCCCAGAACAGGAAAATTGCTAGAGAGCTGCTGTTGAAAAAGTTAGATAATCTAATTAACGGCGAAGAGTCTCTCGAAAAACAAGAGGAACGATTAAGCAAAAGAGATTCCATCAAGAAGCAACAAAAACAAAAGAAGATGACAGATTTGAAGAAAGCGTTCGAAGAACGAGAAAACTTAAAATAATCAATAGAAATATGTAAGACATAAATAAGCAAGCGTTAAATAAAATGTAATCGAGTCGAAATCAGTTATCATTTTGCTTTTTACTTGAACGCGGTGACACGTACCTATATGTATGGAAGGATTCTTTAATATCTCTATCTTGTCAATTTTAATGAAAAATTCATATCTTTAATAGTCATCTCTGTTTTTAAATCACGAAAGACTTACATTAAATAGAAATAAAATATTTAGGTGGACCCCCGTGAGGGAATTCAATAGTATGTATACTGTGGCGCATCGATGATGCATATAGTTTCATTTCGGAAAGTAATCGTTACGCTAGATTACAATGACAAAGCTTTCACGCAGCCTTGCGCATTCTCCGTGTGGCCTGTTTTTATTACAAAGATGAAATTAATTCTTGTCTTACGCACGTGTACGCCCACACGTATCATCAACGATTCCGCCTTGACTCACCTTAGTCTTTGATAAATACAATATTGTTAATAAGAATTAACGACGCCAAGACGCAAATGACAAAATAGTAGGCAGCGACGATACGTCTTTTCGTATGTATATATGTATTATACGTATGCGTGTATATATGTACATGTGAACGCGTACGTATGTCGAGATGTAAAGTAAAATAATACATGAGTCGAGAAAGCGCGAAGACTGCGTTTAATTGATGATGCTCGCCGATGCTCTCCGAGAACAGGGAACTCTCTTACGATACAAAAGAAACAAGCTAACGACGTTAAGGAAAAAACGAAGAAAACCATATCGATGGTGGTGCGCCAGTGTGTTAAATACTATTCTACGTACACAAATATTTTATACATAATGTACATGTGTTGGTAAAATGTATATCGTATATTATCGCGTATAGATTAAATTTCAACAATGAGATATCTTTCCATAAAAAAAACCGTATCTCGATTCTGAAACTTAAACTATAACGAAAATCTTATCGAGGATTTCAGCTATTTTTCAACCATCTCCCGAACTGACCGCGATTGGTCTTCAAACGTTTTTTCGGTGGCAGAGCGATTGATCTCGGCGAACTGGAACTTCTTAACCGTCTATTGCTCGCGACAGTCACCGAGAGAATATTATTATGGTCCATTTCGACTTGATCGTCGATCTTCATCATTCTAACGACGGGTTGGAACTCGATGCTCGACCGTCTATGTTCCAATTCCGAGGGTGCAACAACGGCGGGAGTGACGCGACCCGATAAGGCGCAATCGACGTCCGAGTCCCGTGCTTCCGACGGCACGGACCCCCCTTGCTGCTGCTTCATACCTTTCGCAGCTTGTTGCCTTTTACACGTAATACTTAAATAGGATAGGTCCTTTTTACAATGTTCCTCGTTCTCGTACACTGCGTCCGAGGTTACATCGTTCCTTGGTCGTTTCCTCGAAACGATCCGTTTTCGCGAATTCACACTACTCCTTTTGTACACGTTGTCGTGATGGCGACAGCGATGGTGGTGATCATGATGATGGAGCCGGTGTTCGATCTCGGAATCGGGATTCTCGGAGTCAATCTTCTGTGGCTGCTGCTGAGGTTGCCGCTTCCTCGGCAATCCATTGGCAGTAGCGTTATTGTGATGTTTCCTAGAGACGATCCCAGGATCTACGTCTTTTCTGCACACGATCTCCTGATTCTCGCGTTCCATACGAGAATCACAACTTTCGGAGGATGTATTATTGTCACGCTGTCTCTTTTTCACGTTCACCACTTTCGGAATAAAACGTCTATCCGATATAGAATGAACGTCTTTTCGAAATACATTCTCGTGATTTTGGTCGTTTCCTGGATCATTCTCTGAGATCTCCTCCGTTTCTGACAAATGCTTCCCAAACGCGTAATCCTTATCAATGTTCGATACGAAATTTCTATCAGTCTCGTTGCGCGTAATGGAAACATCGAGGTTTGATTCGATTACGTTCGTCGTCACTTCCGATACCGAATTATCAGGAACCTCTTCCACGGCAGTAACTTTCCCCTCGTCTTCTTCGCTCCGCGTGTTCGGAGGCACGTTTCCCGTGTATCCCTCGAATAATCGTTCGTCGCTTTTCTTCCGGTCGAGGTCATCGCCACTGACAACCATCGTGTTTACGTTAGTGTCGGGTTCACTCGCCAACGGAGAACGACGACGACGACCAGGCACATTCGCGACTTGCGTCACATTGCAATCTTTGTCGGTCGGTTGTACGAGATTCTTCTCCAATGGATTACCTCCACGGTCGGGATTCGCGTCTGTCGAAATTTTATTCTGAATTTGCTGCCTCTTCTTCAACTTGTTTCCGGGCCAACCGGTTCTATTTTTCCTCTTTTTCCTTCGCTTCAACGGTGACGATTCGACGTTCGTCTCGCCGCACTCCGAACTTGCGCAAGATGAATTCTCTAAATAGTTGATCATCTCATGACAATTCTCCAGCAGCTCTACCAGATTCGGGGGCGGTCCACGGGGAACGCAGACCGGTTCGCAAAGATTCAATTCCATCTGCATCGCGACGTCCGGTTCGGTCTCTTCGTCGAATTCCAGCTCCTCGCTGGGCTCGTTAAACATTTCGTCAATGGACTTGATTTTTTCCCTCAATTCTTCTTCTACATCCGACTTCGCCTCGACTTTTTGGCGATACGGTTTTGGCATGTTCGGCTGTAATTTGACCGGTGGCTGACACTCGTCTATCGTGTAAAAGTTCGTGGACTGTTGTTGCTGTTCCCTTTTTCTGATAATTGTCGACATTATAGCCAACGTCGAGGCGTGACAACGAGGACTCTTTCGTGGAGATCGTCCGATAGAGCCCGTCATCGTCGTGTTGCTCCGACCTCCGCGACCTTTCCTCTTGTTCTCGACTCTGCTGTTTTGATTCTTCGCTAGGATCTCGTGAAAATTGTCAATCTCATACGGTAGAAGGAACGGTTTTTGCGTATAGCCCTCGCTAAAATAATGCCAATACTCTGCTCCTTCGTCCTGCCGCTGGTAGGTCTGATACCACGGTTCGGATTTCGGTGCAGCTTCGAAGGAGAATTGCATTTTCTCAACCTCCGGCGACGGTTTGGACGGATACACCTTCTCCGTGTCCGATGACTCGGTCTTCACCACGATCGTTTCCCCCCCGTCGTTCAGTTGTGGTTTTCCAGCTTCCGATTGTTCGCTGTTTGTGACTCGCGGTTCGTCGATACCGGTCAAAGGTGCTTGATACCTCAATCTGCTTCCAGGTACCTCGAACTTGTAATAATCGACGTTGTCCTTGATAAGCGCCTCTGCTTGAGTGCGTCTTCTCTTTCTCGCTCGTCCCAAACCGAGAGAATCTTGAGAATGATCATCCTCGACAGCAGCGTCCGGCTTCACGGGCGAACTGGAACTCAGAAACGAACTAGGGCACGAAACAGAATTCACGGAATCGTTGCACTCGCTCTCGGTATCCCTCGGTAACACGCTACTTTGTTCACCGTCGCTTATCTCACTGGAGTCTTCACGTTTAATCTCTCCGAACATAAACGACTCTGCCTCATCGCTCAACAACGACAATTCCGACTTTCTTACACGTTTAAATCGTACAACCACTGGCTTTTCACTAGATGGCACATCTTCCTTCTTCTCTTCATCGTCCGCGTCATCCTCGTCCCTTTGCATTAAGCATTGTGAATTACTGTTCGGCAAAGCACTCGACCTTAACTTATTTCCTAACACTTCCACTTTGTAATACGCGCGATTGTCCTCGATCAAACGTTCCTCGACGGACAACCTATGTCGTCCTCTGACGCTCCTGTTGCCACCGACGCCGAGGCCTAGACCGACACCTCTTCTACCCGCTTTACAGCATTTCAACTTCTCTTCCTTTCCAGCTTCTCCATTTTTCTCCGTCTCCGGCGGTTCGTCGACCGGTTTCCGTTCATCGTTTGCAGCGTGACCGTTACAAGCAGCATCGCGTACCATGTTCCCATCGTCATCGCCGCCCTCGCGTTCTTCCGAAACCAGTTTCTTGTTCTCCGATCGCGTTTTAAAGGCATCATTTCTAGGCGACACTCTAGGATGCGAAACTTGAATCGTACAAAGACGTTCGTTCGACGTCGTGCTTAGAAGACTTTCGGTGCATCCGTTCTTAACACTTCCGTTGATTTGATCGTGGCTTTTATTCTTTATGGGAGTTCGATCACGCTGCTTACTTCCGATGCCGTTCTCCTCGGTGTTGCAAATGATTGTTCTTTGCGTATCTCGACCAGTGGTACGTTTACGTTTATCGCAAACGGTGACATCGCAGGTTTCTTCGTCGCAGCATCGATTATCCTCGAACTCAGTTGAGAATGATTTGATCTTGTATTCGTTCGATGGTTGCTTCGCAGCTTTTAATCTGGCCTGCTCCTCCGTGGCGAACTTCTCATCCGGGTCGTCCTCTTCGATCCATATCGTCCCCTTTGATCGTTTCTTTATGGTGAAACCTTCGAACTTATCGTAAAACTTTTCCGCCTTGTCGGCTTCGTGCCACGGACTACCTTTTGATCTTAACAAATGTCCACTTTCGTGTTTCGCGCGAGTACGTAAATTGTGAGGTGAGCTTAGTTTCAAGTTAAGGTTCCTACGCGCACCATTGTACTGTACCATCTTCGTATCGTCACCAACTTCAAAGTCGTCTAAACTCGTCGCATTTTTATCTACTTTCCCTTCTGTCGGCAGTACCGTGTCGTGAAGTTTACGATCTCCGTTTGAAAATAAATTGCAGTCTTTCCTGCAAATCATACACAGATTAATCACAAGATCTATATACAAACGTTTACGAATGAATGAACGATGATATCGTCGTACGTACTCTATATCCTTTCCTCTATTCAGTTTTAGGAACGCTTCGACATTGGCTCCCGCGTTTATCAACGTATCCAAAGACAGGAAATTGTCGTCGTTTCGAACGAAGCTAAGATGCTGGTCTGTCTGCACATGTTTGCTTAGGTCTCGGTAAGCGATATGACAAATTTCGCAATAACCGGAAGCTATTTGTTCTGTTCTTCGAGCACGAGCAGCAGTAGTTCGTGGTCGCCGAGTCATTTCTTTATCCTGTTGGTTTTTAGAGAAAAATCTTCCTGAATGATCGTTAATCCTTATTGACTAAAAACCGCGTAACTTTAAAAATCGTACCTCCTCTTTGTTCGTGGTTTGAATACCGCCCTGATTTTCCTTTACTTCCTTCCGCAATTTTTCTGCTTTCTCTCGCTTCTTCGAATTGAAAGGACAACTACCTGGATCTCCGTTTAAATTCAACGTTGGCCACACGGACAGTTCAACAAATACGGGTCTAGTGGCTCTGTGTGCAAACATGTAATTTTAAATAGCAGCGATTCGAATGCTACACACCTATAACGTGAGCCAGTGACGACGTACCTGTGAAGCGATTCGAACTTTAAGTAAGGACCCTTGAGATGTTTCACCCTTAGCTCTTTAGCGGTCTGATCTTGATTCGGATGTCTCGGATCTTTCCCCGAGTTATGCGTATCTTTGATAGACGCGTATTTTCTGTCGAGCCAAGCTTGAAGCTTGTCGATCGCCCAAATAGGAATTCCCCAACTTTGGGCGTTATAAAGTGGATCCACGGAACACTGTTGTGGCTGTATCAGAGCACGCTCCAACATTGCCTCCACCCGCGATTTCTATAAATCGTTCGATCATCTCGTATCAAGCGTATTCCGTGAATTCGTGTCGCGATCAGTAACGCTATAGAATATTCAATGGGATACTTACGGATCTTTGGCCAGTTTGCCCACCCCGTAGATTGGTCGCGTTACTCAACGGGCATTCGGGACTAAAAAAAGGCGTCGTAGGAGTTGGCATGGGAGTCGGAGTTCCTAAACTCCTCAGCGAGGGAGGACCCCCGCTGCCTCCGCTGGCACAACCCCATTTATGTTTCTCCAAGTTTACGCAACCAGTTTTATCTACTCTGTCACTGACCACCAGGTTTACGTCCTTCACTAAAAATAATTCTATTACCTGGAAAAGAACATTCGATAAAAAATTCGATGGACGAGAGAGTCGAGGAGACCGCCTGGTCAAATGGATGGTATCACCGAGAGAATGTTTGAAATGTTTAAAGACGCGCGCGCTTTAATATCGGTAAACTGTGCGTAGCGCGAGTGCGAACAGGTATCGAAGTAAATACCTAAGCGAACAAAGCGATGCGAAACGAAACGAAGCGGAAGGGACAGAGAAAAGAAACGGAACGAAAAGAACGAGGAAGAAGGGGAATGACGACGTCGATGAGAAACGAAAGGCGGAAGAAAATGCAGAGGACAAAGAAGAAAAGTAGTTGTTGACTGTTTGCTGGTAAAACTTACGAAGATGAGATTTCTGCGGTTCCCTTAGTGAATAGCTACTCTGTAGACTCTAGACAAAGCACGGACACTTTGTGATGAGAACAGGACGAAATCGTCGACTAGTGCACGTTCACATCGCGGTATGCCGACGTTGAGCAATTTCGTCTTCTTGTCGAACTCGATTTACGCGCGACAAGGAGCGCTATCAACCGAGCTCGCGGAAGCGCCGACCGTGCGTGTGTGCGACGGAGACGATATTCGGCCAGTCAACCGGATGGTCACCGCATCGTCGTAGATGCCACACTTTTAATCGTAGGCTAAATAGTGTTCGACGAATTCGAAACGACGCACACGTGGGTGGTCGAACATTAGAAACGACGACGAGTCGGGTAGCGTTTTTTATCGGTGAGCACACGCACGGTTTCATTCGACAGGAACACGAACAGTGTAATCGGCGAGTCTACGCTCGATTATCGTCGAGCTTTCTCGAAAGCCAGGAAGCAACTTCCTCGCCAACAGCACTGTTTATCGGTTCGCGAGTTCGCGAAATATTTCGGTGCTCGCATTGGATTCGACGTTCGTAACGCGCTTCCCGGTAAAACGAATTGCTGGCCGCGGGTTATAGGGTTACGGATAACGAGCTCGCGAGGACGTATCTCGAACGGCGAAACGAGATGTACTCGAGTAGAAAGAAAAAGAGCGTTCGGACGCGCGACGAGATCATTACTCGCGGGGGAGAACTGTCACGCACAAAATGGCCATTCGCCGTTAACAGCTTGGCAGACGAGCCTGGAGGCGGCGCTTTGGGTTCCCGCTTGCTCTCCGTCGACGAACACCGCTGCAAACAGTATACGGCTGCCCCGTCGAATGCATGAAAATTCTTTTTCCCCGTAATTTCCCGTCCATACTCTTTGTTTTTCGAACCACGACACAACGGTTGAAAGCAACGACGTCTGCCCCACTTCTCCCGTTATGTTTCTTGGCTCTACCTAAAGATGGCGTCACGCGACCCGGTTTTTTTCACCGATTATTTGTCAACATAGAACGGAACGACATCACCATGCGTATTTTACAACAAAGTACTCAGGCATCCTTTTAAAATTCTTTGATATTTTCGTAAATACTACGTTTTTCGATCCATGGCCAACGATTGTCCGATTCCGAGAATTGAACATTGATCGTTAACCGAAAAATACATGGCACTGGAATAGGCGGGAATCGGGAGTGTGGAATCGAAGTATGTAGAGAATAATGGGTGCGAGTGAGAGAGTCCACGAATAAACACGCCGAATACGTGACGAGTGGAGGGGAAGCGTGTATATGGGACGAGGAGAACGATCACATACCCACTACCATCGTATATTACATATGAATGCATCGAAAATACACGATTGATCATCGATCGCGTGTCGTGCCGTGAAAACGTACGGTTGAATAGTTTGGCAAATAAGTATCTCCATCCCACGCATAAATAAAAAATACTTACGCCTCCCAAATCCTTGATCTTCGCTTCTATTTTGGATGTGACAGCATGATTTTTGATATCCAAGTAAAACGATTTCCCTTCCAGTGGTTTTAAACTCTTTCGCGTAGAAGCATCTGAAATGCCACAAATATTTTCTTCGTCAGACTTGACGACGAATCGAAGCTAGATAGAGGTTCACTCAATACAATTATCATTAAAAGTTATCGTTTTATCTTCTGTCGCGTGCATTGTAAGTAAAACCGGTCAGTTAAACGTTTCCGTTACGAATCGAACAGTATTTCGACGATCGTATACACTAGTTTAGCTAAGCGTTAGTATACGTATAGTATACATTATACATATGTTGGACGTACGTGGGTGCTTTAACGTTTTTTCTCTTGGCGGCTGTTTCTGCTCTTGCTGAATTTTGGACGGCGATACCATTCCTACGCTATGCACTGCACAGACAATAACGATGCTTCAACGATACTTTTCTTTCACTGTACTTTAGTATTTTTAAAACACTTTCCATCCTCACGATTGTCCCGGGTATCGTCACTAATTTTCCTTTGCATATTTATCGATCATATCGTTTAATTATTTCGTAATTGATCGCATCACAGTGTGCATTGCACAATAATCAAATTCCAAGCGTCCAAACTTTTGTAAACTTGCCTTCGCGAGAGAGAGACTACATTTAACTAACTGGACTTTAACTGAATTGACTGATGCGTACGAACGGTGCGACTGAGGTTACTCGTTCACTCGTTTTCGTTATGCCCCGCGTTGTTCCTGACGAGTGACGAAGGTGGCGCGAGGGTGGCTGTTTGGGAACTTCAGGCAACTTTTCTTAACGTTCACAAGAAGGACAGAGAGAACAGTTTCTTTCTGGTATGAAGTAAGAACGACACTGGATCAGACTATCAGACATCATATTGATATCACTGACATCATCGTATTGCATCTTACATCTCACTGACGTACATATCGTACATATACATAGTACACACCAATACCGACGCTGAACCAAACTCCAAGCCCAACACAAAGGCTTTAGCATTGAATTTTTGGCAATTGGCAATGGAGATGCGAATGTAGTTCCTCAAAATGTCTGAGGCTGAATGCATTGCAGTACTTAGTGGATATTGCAAACAAACAGTAATAGCGACAGCAAACAAAGAATAACACGACGATGGATGCACGTAGACGTGACAGGGAACAAATCGGATTGTGTGGCGTTGATAGACTTTGGGGCAAATCACCGACGCGAATCGAGGAGTACGAAATTACAATCTTCCTACTATATAGCTTTATTTTTTGATAGCAAATTTGTAACCTGAATTCTTTATTTTTAATGTAGTTCTGACGACGATGAAGAACTCAATAAGTACAAAGATAACAGCATGCCAAGAGATAGGAAACGAAAACAAGAGATGAAAAGGAAGGTACGAAATAATATTTTCATATATTTCCAGCATGTACTTATTTGTGTATTTAAAATTATTCCAGAAAAGTAAGAAATTGAAGAAGGAGAAGAAAGCCAAGAAAGAAAAAAAGAAGAAACGCAAAAAGAAAAAGAAGAAGTCAGACAGTAGTTCTGAGAGTGAAACTGAAGAATTTGTGTGGGTAGAAAAGAATGGAGTTAATGACAAGGCTAAAGTTAAGAAGGGTTCGAGTTCTGGTGAAAGTGGTGACGAAGGCATAGTGGGTCCAGTTCAGAAACCACACGTGACGTTATCTGCTAAAGACTTCGGCAAAGCTCTTTTACCGGGTGAAGGTGCTGCTATGGCTGCATATGTTGCAGAAGGAAAACGTATACCCAGGAGAGGTGAAATTGGTTTGACTTCAGAAGAAATTGCTTCCTACGAATCTGTTGGCTACGTTATGAGTGGTAGCAGGTAAGCTATATTTCCAAAATTGTAAAACAGTAACGAAAATGGATCTCAATAATATGATGATATGATTTTTATTTTCTTCACAGACATCGGCGAATGGAAGCTGTCCGTATACGTAAGGAGAACCAGATTTATTCTGCCGACGAGAAACGCGCTTTGGCTATGTTTAGCAAAGAAGAAAGGCAAAAGAGAGAAAATCTTATTTTGGGGCAATTCAGAGAAATGGTTAATCAGAAGCTGGCTCAAGAACAGAAAAATAAGTGATAACTACTTTCTAAAACAGGATTATTTGAATTAATGTATATAATAATGTTGAGTAGAAAATATGAAGTACATGTGTATATATATATATTAACAACAATTGATTGTACATCTATCATATGCTACATTCATTCCTGAAGAGGAAAAGATTGAGTAATTGTCATTTCATCTAATTAACGACACTTTATTGACAAATATACCCGACATACATAAAAAGAAAGATATTTTTTATACCTTTTGATTGCTTTCCCAATCCAGCCATCCTCCAACATAATTGTACGCGCTAAAATATGAATAATACCATTAGAATTGGTACGTATGTTTGAAAACTTAAGAAATATTTCTGGTACATGAAGTTACTTTTCATATCCAAGCTTCTGTATTTCTTCTTGAACCATGCTACTCCTTTTGCCAGATCTGCAGCTCAAGATGATTTTCGTATCTTTCGAAGGTTTCTCTCTAGCAAATTTCTTTTTAAAATCATTTTCAGAGAGGCTTAGCAAAGTATTCGCAACTTCTCCCACTACAGAATTCGGTAATATGATCATCTAATACTTAAAACAATGTTTAGTTAAACGATTCTTGGACGTACTTGGAATATGAATACTTCCAGGTAGTTTTCCAGTTTCATCAATCTCTTCCTTTTCCCTAACATCAATGATTAAAACGCTACTATCATTCTGAGCTTTTAAAATTCCATTATAATCAACGTCAAGGGATCCTTTATCGGACATGGTCTTAATATCGGTATTAAGAAATGTCGAAGTTGTAAAATTTAAGGATAGCTGTACTAAAAAACAATACGTTCCATACATTGCAAATAAAATTGTAGATTTACGACGGAACATGCTACTTTGAGTTAAAAACTACTTTCAAGTATGCGAAACGAAATTAAAGATTCTTTTTTTGTATTGCCCATAACAATTTTTAGTTGATGGAGTTAACTATTTGCCCAACATTGTTTGTAAATTACCGTGTGTTAAAATTGTGTTGCACGAAGTAATTTTTAACAATTTATCCTGCGTAAATGTTCGCGATATAACTGATATAACGCATAAACTCTGAGGCGGTGATCTAGTAGAAATGAGTCTATAAAACTGACGTAATTTGCTGGAATTCATAATTAATTGCTGAGTATGGAACATGTTTGGTGCGTATGCAGCTACGTCACAACTAGGTGTAATCAGTGATGTAAGATTTGCGGAATTTCGATCGCCGCGCGTACGGTGAAGAAAAGTGGAACTAAAAGTCTTGATGTAAGATTTTGCGGATTTTTCCGCCCATAGCGTAGACCCAGTCTAGCATGCTGTTATGTCTTAGCTTTAAAGTTTGAACCTAGCCGCGCGCGTAATTTGAACGACGTACCACTATACGCGTAATTTTTCCGTATACGTGTATCAGGTAAACGGCAAGACCCAAACTGCAAACCTGCCCTTTAAATGCTCGTGTCTCGTGGATCCTTCGATGACCAGCAAACGCTTTCGCCTCAGCTCCTTCGTTTTCGCGTAAAGGGGTGCAAACGAGTCACGCTCAGCGATTGCACGTGCATATATAATTTTTTTTTAACAGCCATAAACATTTCAATGAATTTAACGAGATAACTGTATGTACTTTATATAATAACAATAATGAAA
Organism: Ceratina calcarata; assembly: GCF_001652005.2. Classification (NCBI taxonomy): domain Eukaryota; kingdom Metazoa; phylum Arthropoda; class Insecta; order Hymenoptera; family Apidae; genus Ceratina; species Ceratina calcarata. Next base: position 79,148 of record NW_017137815.1, on the reverse strand, counting down.
GTTGAATAATTAGTATGAAAAAATAATCTTATNATAAGATTATTTTTTCATACTAATTATTCAACTTTCATTATTGTTATTATATAAAGTACATACAGTTATCTCGTTAAATTCATTGAAATGTTTATGGTTGTTAAAAAAAAATTATATATGCACGTGCAATCGCTGAGCGTGACTCGTTTGCATCCCTTTACGCGAAAACGAAGGAGCTGAGGCGAAAGCGTTTGCTGGTCATCGAAGGATCCACGAGACACGAGCATTTAAAGGGCAGGTTTGCAGTTTGGGTCTTGCCGTTTACCTGATACACGTATACGGAAAAATTACGCGTGTAGTGGTACGTCGTTCAAATTACGCGCGCGGCTAGGTTCAAACTTTAAAGCTAAGACATAACAGCATGCTAGACTGGGTCTACGCTATGGGCGGAAAAATCCGCAAAATCTTACATCAAGACTTTTAGTTCCACTTTTCTTCACCGTACGCGCGGCGATCGAAATTCCGCAAATCTTACATCACTGGGTGTAATCAGTGCAACTGCAATGTGCAACGTGCAATCAGATGACAGAGTAAAGCTACTGAACACCCTGAACACAGACAATGAACATCACTTTCATCCAAGTATAGTTTCCATTAGAATCTACGCGTTCGCGTCAGTGAACCAGACTTAAATAAACGCCACGCGAAACAAGTTCTTTACGTTACATTTGATTATTCCTTCGTTACAATATTTAATTCAAACTACTGGAAGTTAAACAAAGTCCTATCGTAAGGACTTAAATATTACATATCGCGTACAATGAACTTGACATAAATCTTGGTTAAGAATAGCGAATGGATATGCAAAATGTAATACATCCAGCGTGTAAAAAGGAGGGAAATTGTTAAACATCAAGTACAACTGTACCTAAAAGAAAATAGTACTAAGGGCGCGATTTTACGTATGCTGCTTTTCAATGAATTCATTATTTATCATTATACGATCGCACGAAGAAGGTTGGGAAAGTTTCGAAGCGTCAGGTCAGGAGGAAGAGCATATCCCGCTTTCGTATACCGTCGCACCCTGATGAGGAATGCAAGAACTAGCGATTTTTATTTCTCGTGCGTGGAGCAGTAAAGTGTACTAATTTATTGAAATAATTACGACATTTATCCCGATTTTACACCTTCGCATAATGTGAGTAATCGGACGATGATTCGTGAGGACGATCTAGCTTCGATTTCGCGATAACGCGCCGCGTGAAAGATCCACGTACATACCACGGACATGCATGCACACAGTTCGAGTATATTCTTTTGTTTATTTATACAGTTCTTCGAGAGATCGGAAAGCTATAAAAATGTATCAAAGATCGCGTGCGATGGCAGCGTTTCTCGGGTTTCCAACGCCCGTATGTGCCGATGAAAATAGAGTCCGCGACATCTCAAATGCTTTCAGACGCTGCGATGTTATGCATCAACCAAAAATTCGATATCTCCGGATTATCAACATTCCACAGTGTTGACACCTCTGTCAGAGTGCTCTGCTTTTACCATTACTATGCCATCGCTCTCTTTTTTTCCTTTCCAACTTTCGTATTATTTCCTCTCCGTCTCTCGTTTTCGGAATGCCGCGTATATTGTGCACAGTGTCAAATACAGAATGTACGAATTAAATAGATAAATTAAATTTGCGTTTCTCAGTGATATCTTCCAAGAGATTTGACGAGCGTCTGTGAATATTGGTTCATCTTTTTCGTTCGCCTTCTCGATATGCTTCGAGGCGAAGTCTTTTTCTGTACAACGTACGTTCGCGTCACGAAAGAAATCATTCTTAAGTCTCTTCAAGCCCGCCTGCATGTCGAAGGTCCGCGACGATAGATTCTTTTTCGTTAATCTTTAAGCGTGTTAACACGAAATAAGTTAACCTTCGTTGAATTAATTTAATAAAACACATAAATAAAATAACACGTGCATTTATCCTATGCGTTTCCTGCCATACGATAATTTTATATCTATGCACGTGTATATAGTTCGCGTATAATTATAAGAAACTAATTCTGACTGTAGATAAACTATAAAAGAAGGTGTAAATGATAAAACTAGGAAAATGAGTTCTCTCCAACAAGGTAGCAGATTCTTGCCTTTTTCAAATAACAATATACAGAGGAAGCAATTATCCATGCAAGGTATAGAAATGAAAATGATCCCTGCTTTTTCCCGATTTAATTCGTAATATTTAAGACAATAAAAAGAATATCTAATTGTATTCGACAGGTGGTCTTCCACAAAGTTTAAGCGGCAGTGAAACCGATGTCTCAACATCAAATGAAAATTTAACTAATGAAGATCGTTATGTTATAAGACATACGGCTCGCCAGGAGCCTCAAGGTCAGGAGAATCAGCAGCAAAGTCCATCTAGATCGTCCAGTCATAAAGAAAATATACCAAATATTCAAGTTAGTATGGTTACTTATTAAATGAGAATATTCCTGATAGCTTTATTGGTTGTAATTCAGCTGGACTAATGTCGAATGTACACAGTTATTGTTATATTATTCTTACATTCTACGAAATGCACTATTATTAAGTTATGTAAGTGTAAATTACTTTGCTGCGATTTAGGGTAACCTGCTCAACAGAAACAGTTTGAAAGATAGTTTGAACGGATCGAACAGGAACAGTTTGAAAGAGAATTTGAATGGTTCCAATCGAAACAGTCTTAAAGATAGCATTAATGGTTCTAATAGGAATAGTTTGAAGGATAATTTAAGCAATCGTACCAGTGTAGGCTCGAACAGAAGCAGCTTGGACGTGTCTACGAGCTCCTATAATACGCTTATCATACACAATGCTAACGACGATAACTCCTGGGTACCATCTGGAAGGTAACAGCTACGATCGTTTTAGTCTTGGTAATATCTTTTTATGACACTTTTTAAAGCATTAGTTAATTTCAGATTATCAGGAGTAGTCAGAGAACACGGAGACATGGGTTACTTGTACTGCGACGGTAGTGGAAAGGGACATTCGAACAGTCCTACTATGCAATCTTTATCTAATTTATCTCACGATGATCATGTCTACGAGCAACCTAATAACGGGGGGTGTCAAGAAATCACGGATATACCAGATGATTATCTTAGTCAGTCGCAGGTGATTATTTTGACGAAGAAGGGAATCTTATTAAATAAATGTATCCGTACATACTTTACGTTGTGTGCAGGTATTAAAACATCTTGCGAAGGAAGTGAAAGTTCCATCATACAATAAGTTAACGAACAATGGAGCAAATATCGATGTGAGAATGAGAGATGGTGATAGGGGAAAAGTAAATAGCGAGTCAGAAGGTAGACCACCGCCTTCATACATGTCCGTTCTGTTGCCACTGAAAACTAAATCTCGACTTCTTGGGCCAATGGAAAAATTAACGCTGTCGAGATCGCAACCCGACTTGTCTAGAATCGGCAAACCGGACATCGATAACTACAATCTACGAACCACATCTCCACGGTGATTTAGCTAATCTGATAGAAGTTAGCTGACTCTCGATGTTTATTATAAATAATGTTTGTTCCTAATGTTTTTATAGACCTCAGACGAAAGGCAGAGAGGAGATAGAATCTGCAACAGGTGAAATCTGGCCATCGGCGGAGATGATACAAATCGTGATCCAAGAGAATAGTGCGTTGAAGTTGGAGTTGGAGCAGTGTTACAGCAAAGTTGCTAAATCTCAGAAGTTGGAACAAGAAATCGCGAAGGTGCACAGAGCTCATGAAGAATTGGCGGCTTCGAGCGAGCGGAGGGAGAAATTGGAACGAGCTGCTAGGCTGAGGTTGCAGAACGATTGCAGGCGTTTAACAGAATTGAATCGCGCATTGAGAGATCAAATAGATTTACTGTCAGCGCGTACCGATAGTCCGCCGATCGTAGAATCCATGAGAAAGGAATTGACGCAACGTGAACTACTGATTGGCCAGTTAATTACACAAAGTATGCTATGAAATTCATTTCGACTCTTATGGATAAAAGTTCTGATCGATCACTGACTTTCTAGATAAGGAATTAGCCGCGGCAAAAGAGAGGCAGGAAATCGAATTGGCAGCACAACGAGCAACGCTACAAGAACAACGTACACATATAGATATTTTGGATACTGCTCTCACTAATGCACAAGGAAACGTAGTACGTCTTGAAGAAGAGGTACTCATCTTTTTATTTAGGAAACATTATTCAATTTTCCCAATCGCCTGTTATATTGACTTTTGCTTACAGTGTCGAAAAAAACAAGTGTACGTGGAAAGAGTAGGTCAACTTCAACGAGCTTTATCTTCTCTTCAAGCGTCCAGCGACAGAAGGGAAGAAACGGAGAGGCAGTTGAGAGGTCAATTAGAACGGGAATTGAGAGAAGGCGGCGGTGGCGGAGGCGGCGGTGCTAATGGTAATGAACAATTCTCCAATGGAGAAACGATCGCAGAGTTGAAACGACGAATACGCGAAAGAGACGAAAAAATTATGTCGCTGGAAGGCGATGTCGCGAAATGGGAGCAACGTTATCTCGAAGAAAGCGCGTTGAGACAAGCAGCGATCGACGCAGCTAGCTTACCAAAGTATGTTTCTCTATTCATTTATTTTTGCATCGTCGCACGCACGTATTAATTTAACATTTATTTTCTCCGAATAAACAGAGATGCTAAAATAGCTGCGTTGGAAAAAACTAGTCAAGACGCGGAGAAATTGATCGCAGAGGCTCGTTCTGAGAAGATGCGACACATGGACGAAGTTCATGCTGCGCAAAAGAAATTGGCAGATCTCGAATCTAGGTACTATTATTTCGAAGAAACTGTTTACGCGTTCCTTTTGATGACGTAGAATTATATTTGTACGGATTACTTTGCAGAATGAAAGATTTAGAATCGAAATTAGCCGAGAGGGACGCCATGATCCGCGTACTTCAGAAGCATACGTATGACAAAGATAGCAGTAGCAGCAGTGGTGTTGGTAGTTATCCTGCTGCGCACTCGTCTCATTCAAGTACATCGGCGGATCACCATACTGCACTGACGAGCACGCCAGAACTTGGTGAGAGGAAAATACTTTCGTTAATAGTTGAGTGAGCAGATTATTTTTCAATCTATTAATTGCCTCTTTATTGTATGTTTTGCAGTAAGCAGCGTATTGGGTGGTGGTAGCGGCTACGGAAGTACCGGTTCATACGGTGTTACAGACAGTTATAAGTATAGGAAGCAAGGCAGTTTCGAGCAAACGAACAAGAGTCTCGATGATCAATTAAAAGAGCTAGACTCCCAACTGCTTAGTAAGGTATGCAAGATCCAAGTAAACGTATAATCTAAACGCGAGTAAAGATCTCGTGGCGATACAATGAAAAGATAAAATCTTTTTTTGCGTTCGTAATGCTTTCCGTGACGTTTAATTTCTTTAGTAATTACTTTAGCCTTATAGCTACGGAAGACTCTGAAAATATTACCGATTGTGTGTTAAAAGGTACCTCAGTGTTATATTTAGATTGATCATACGACTGAAAATAGTTGATGTATTATGAAAAATGCTCGTAAAATAGTTCTAGTAAAATCAGTTTATTATCTTCCAGTCTTGATATAAGCGTATAATACATCGATTATTTAAGTGCTTATTATTGCCATTATTTGCATAACAGTTACAGCCATTTGCGTGTTCATTTAATTCGTTTTTATATACTTTTTTCATCTTGTTTGATTACTGAAACGTATACAGAGTACGCTTCTACATTTAACACAAGATACGTACTTGGTTTAAAAGTACGCTTATTATTTTTTAAAGAAAATAGAATACTATGAAAGAGCGGACTCTGTATAAATAACGAAACAGTATATTCGTAGATAATATAAGAATGCATTCGCTGTTTTTACTTACAAACTGAGTAAAGTTTTGTATTTTCACTAATACAGATAATTGCGTGCCATTGATTTATCGTATAAATTATGTGTTTGCAAGTGTATCCAGTAGTTTAAGTGATAAAAAAAGAGAAAGACGACGTTTCCGTTCTCCTGTTTTTTTTAATCCAACTAACCCGTCCAAATTCCAATCCCGTGTGATCCCTGAGTGTGCATGCGCTGTTGTGGCGAGCACTAACACCTTTTCCAGGTCCCGGGCCTCCTTTCCAATCGCAGGTCTTCTTTTCTCTTGTTTCAGCGGGCACTTTGCTGTTTTCCAGGATTCTCTAATCCAGGCACTGCGTCGAGAAAAGGAAAAATACCCAAGCCATTATTGGCGGGTGTAGATAGTACAGGTACCTCGAGCACCGCCTCGAGTAAGAGTCGTTTGTTGGACGACTCTGGGGGCGAGGTCTCGCCCGGTATCATGGAATTCGCTAGCGCAGCCTCGAGGCTAAAAGGCACCGTCTCGAGATTATCGGACGGCAAGCCCGAAGATATGATGCTGTTGGAGAAGCAGGGGAGAAGCTCACAGAGACAGAGGATGCAGGAGGGTGAGCCGCGTCGCGCGGGCAGCCTTCCACCCAGCTCGTTACCTCGGCCACCGAAGAACGCGAAATCGACGGGCTCCCGTTATTGCAGACTCAGCGATACGGAGACGCGTAAGAAGTCCGATCCAGGCCCGGCGCTGGACCCTCCCACAGGCATCAAGATGCGCGATGCGAGCAATTCCACTATCGAATATGGGAGATTCGATGCGAAGGCTCAGCGCCGAAAGAAATCGTCCGGCGCGGAGCTGTTGGTCGCGAGCAATACATTGAAGAAGCCGATCGGACACGAATATGAACGCCTACAGGGCGACACCGCCGTTCACAAGAAACAGCCATCCAATTCGGAGACGAAGCACAGGGAAACGCAGAATCGCTCGCTGATACCGCCACCGTCTTGTCGCGTCGCAGAGTACGGTCGCCTTAGCGAGGGCACTTTAAGAAAGCAGACCGGATCACGGGGACAGAGTACCGGGAGTACGGTGAGCAGCAAGAGCGGAGGCCGCGATTCCGGCGGCACTGCCAGCAGCGAGGCGTCTACCTCGTCTTTGCCACCTTCCAAGGCGAGGTCCATACCGCGTCCGAACAATTGTCGCATTCAATTTTAGTTTTCGAAACTGACCGATTCTACGATTGATGTTTTTCTTTTAAAAAGGGGAACGGATATTTTAACGAGCAATCGGAGAGATACGTTCTTCTATATGCAAAACTCTCTTACCAATTTACATTGGTACGTAAGCTTGTTCTACCGTCTTAAGTTTCTTTTCTGCGTTTTTGATAAATGGAAAAAGGAATTATTGATTCGAGTGAACGGGAAAAAACGATTTGTGAGCTACACGAGGGACGAAAATGACGAAAGAGAAAATGAAAAGCAAGACTGGCCTGGGAGCATCCCTGTTTTCTTGCTTCAGCAGTTCGGATTACATCCAGAGTCTTAATGTACGTATGTTCCAGACATACGTAGACACAGCCATAATATTGAACGAAGCGTTAGTTCCCTTCTCGCTACGTTAAAAAACGGGGAAACAACCGATCGCGGGAGAAACCACGATATATCGTTGAGCGTAGCGATAGTGCATGACCTAGTCATTACCAAAGTAATTTCTGTTGTGAAAACGGAATTGATTTTCTCTCGTTTCATATACACATCGTGCCTACGTCTAGAAATACTGCGGTCTTCTCAAATATACATATATGTATATTACATACTTGTATCTCGCGCAGGAAATTAGTGCCTTGTTAAAGACTGTATGAAAAAACAATCGGTCTAACTATTTTGTAAGTACTATAGGAATTAAGGGAACGTGCAGAAATTTTCAAAGCTCTTCCAGCAAAACGTCGATTCTCGTGGTTCTCGAACAGTTACAGCTATTTTTTCCAATTTCTACAGCATTTAACATTTTCACACGTGCCTTACTAAAGCATTTTTTCCTCTTCCCCTTTTTTCGTCATACGTGTCTTCGAGATCGTTTCCGGTAGGAAACGTCCACGAAGATACCACGATTATACTACCCAGTCGGGTTTCGCTTTTCGAGGGAAAAGCGAAACTATGTAAAGCTAAATTGAAAAGTCAATTGTCTGAATGCACAGTAAGGGGGATTCGATTGTTATGTGTACGTCAGGCTACATTTAATTACTACTAAAGAAAAGTAGGAATTAATTTCTACTACAGTCAAGGATGCGTCGTAGGATTTTTAGCACCGCTTCGATCATCGGGATTAGTATAGATACCTATAAGACTGAAAAAACTGAATACCGGCGAAACAAATTCTATTTTTTTCTTTGCTATTTGCAAGGCCGAAACGTACGAGATGTACATAGTATACTCATTCAAACACGACTTCCTCGAGGACTATAGGGATATTCGTGGTCAATATAGCGGAAATTTCATTAGCATTGTCTTTAATCTCCCATCAACGAATGGTACGTAGTCTTTTGAAAGGAAGAATGGGAACGAAAAGAAAAACAAGGATTTTTTTCCTACGCGCGTAACATCGTCGTTTCCGCGGGGAGTTCAGAAATTTGCCGACGAATCCCCTTTTTATTTTTCTTGTCTCGTGCGAAACAAGAAAAAAGGAAGAGAGAAAGAACAAAAGAAAGAAAGAAAGAAAAATGCATAGAATGCCAAAGCAAAATAGAACGCCGCACACTACGATTTACGATGACAAACATATTTTAATATAATTTAGCGTATTTATTTGTTTTCGTTTTTGTGTTAATTATCTATTTTACGTGTAGGGTGAATTTTCTATCAGATCTACTCTTTTTTTTTCCTTTTTCGTGGACGTTGTAGAAGAGAGCGCGCTTTGATCAGCTTCCGTTTGAAGTATGCGGTCCTGCGTAACAAATTTTAAAAAGAAACTGCAGAGCGACAGCGACCGATAAAAGACTCATCCTCTGTGTACGCGTAGGGTGTTCGTTAAGATTTACGAAGTGAGAGATCTGTGACATATTTCGCTCGTTTATAATAAGAGTTAGAAGGACAATGATTCGATGATCATCAAGCTTGAGATTTCAGCGGTAGTAGATTCCAAAAACAAACTATTAAATCACAGCGGCCTTCGAAAACAACGTTTTGTGTGTGTATTTAAATAAAAGATGCAGTTTTCTAATATCTAAGTCCCCAAGAACATTCTCCGCTACGAAGATCTCAAGCTTGTATCAAAACGGAAGGTAAACGCATAGAACATTTTTTGTAGAAATTCGAAATAAAAATTTGACTTATAACAAATGTCTTTTTAGATTTAATATTTCCAAACCGAGGTAATATCCTCTTCCGACCTTCCTCTTCGACTTTTTCATATTCTATGTAACTAAATATTCAGAAGCAATTGAAATAAAACTTCGCTAAAAAGTCGTTTTCATTGTTTCAATATTTAATTCAAGAATGAATGTATCGATCGCAATAAATAGAACTCGTCTCTGATATTCGCATTATTATACATTAATTCATACATTTCAAATTATTGGTTTATTAAAATAAATCAGAGACGCTAAAATGGAAACGTTTCGTAAAATTAAACTGTTGGATAATGTTTGCTTTATTCTGGAAAGTTTGAAATTTATTTGCATCCTACTCATTTATTTAGTTATGTGCTACGATCTTTTAAAACGATTCAATATCTTGTTCAATAAATAAGTCGTCTCTTACAAGTTTCTGTTTATAACTACGAGTTGCGAAACTCATGGAATTTAAACAGCGTTTCTGTTTGTCAAATTACGTAGTAAACACAAAAATGATTGCTGATATATTAATGACTTATCAGATTTCGAATAGTTTTCATTATCACGAGTAATTTATGGGACGTAGGAACTTGTTCGGAAAAACGTATAAGCTACTTAACAAAATGGTGCGCGTTATCTTCATAGAAAACGGACGGATTCTGAAAAATCGGTCCCACCTCGAGGCCGTAGGGATACATCTTGACGACGACGTTTCCGTCGATTTTCCGCTTCTGTGTTGTTCCCCTCATCTCATCCTCGTCTCGTGTCAAGTGTTTTGCGTGCGCAGTGCGCTCGCAGGATGTCCAGGGGTTGGGAGGTTGTGGCGTTCGGCTCGTGCCCGTTCGGCTGGATTCGTCGCTGCTCGGCAATCTCCGTGGATCTCTGCGGGGGCAGAGGCCTCCTTCCCTTCGGAGAAACGCCACTCCGTGCCTGTGCCACAGTGTTCATACTCCCGCGTAGGTGTGCGGTGGGATATACGAATTTTATTTCGTGGTTGCGCGGTCCGGTGTCGAGTAAGTAACTACGTGTCCGTATTGTTCTTCGAAATTGCGAGTAAGAAACGCGAGCCGGTACACCGCGGTAGTGAAAGACGCGTATAATAAACGGAGGTCCGACATCCAGGGAATCGACGAAGAAGTCCACGAGACCGGGGTGAAAAGTCGAGAGCGTGCACGGAAACCGGTGACAACGGGGGATGATTCCCGTCAACGACTCTCGTGTCCGGAAAAGACCAACGATCGAGGATCGAAGTTGACTCTTGTGCGAATATTCGGAGCTGGATGATCAGTATCAAAATTCGAACGCAGTGATTACGTGATCATTGACGATTCACCTGTTACAGTAAGCGCGTCGACCCTATCGACCTCCGATCGCGCTACTCGTGCGAAGTTCCGCGAACAGTTATGAGTTTTTCGTGACGTAGGAAATAAAAATTGTCTCTCTCTGTAAAGAACGATACGAGCGGGCTAAATCGGCGATCGCTTACTCTTTGAAGTTTGTGTCGTACTTCGAATCGCGGGAACTGACAATCGAACGTGGCGACGCGATATATCAATGCTTCGATTACGATTCGATAAAGCGATCTGCTTCGATTTAGTGAGACGCTACTAGCCGATCAAGTGAAATATTTGTGAAACGTGCGAGTTAAGTAATTGACAGTCTTCGATGTTGACGTTGCGATAAATCCTGGATCGCGCGGGTGAACTGCGAACATACGTTCCTTCGAAGTCGTCAAAAAGAGGATAGATACAACGAGCGGTGCGCGAATGGACGGAGTGGACTATTTCTGTGTTTAAATACGTTTCTTCATGTTCGGTGTGTTCATCCATGTTCCTGTAACGGATTCCACCTAACTATGATGGAGTACGGAATGAAAGTCTCGCCGATGAAGCTGATCCTGATATTCACCGCTTTTTCCACGACGGCCATTGTTAAAGGTAAATGTTCAATTGTCCCCACGCAGCGGTTACCAACGATTTTCGATAAATCGGCGATCGTCCTCGCTGAACGGATTGCTACGATGTTATAAAAAGGTTGGACTACTTCATTGAGATTTAAAACTGAAAATCGTCGACGCAGCGACGAGAAACATTATGTAAAGAATGTCATTTTTGCAAGATATCCTAAAAGTCATGGCTATTATTTTACGTATACTTTTATTGAATCCAATCGTTTTTTAACATCTTCCGAGACGATAATGATCTATCATTTAATAATGGACTCGTAATCGAAAATTTCGTTTATACGTAACGCGAACTCCTTTATACTAACAGGGTCCGTAACGTTCTATCCGAAAGGAGTCTGGGTTTTTAGTAAGAGCCGATCTAAAGTAGTCTGAACGGTATCTTGTATGAGCATAAGCGAGAAAAGAGCGAACAGCTATCCTAGAATCGATGGAAAGTGGTTGGAAACATGCGACGCGGTATCTTGATATGGGTTATCGTTTCGTGCAAGTACGTACTTGATTCGGAAGCCCGGTGGAACGAAAAATAACGAGATAAGGTCACGTTTGTTGGGTTATCGAATCCCCCTCGAGTAATTATTTTGTCAAGGATGTTTCAAGGTGCAATTAGAAGTAGAATTTTACGTGCATAAAACCAAGAGAATCGTGGTACGAGGTAAAACGGTACTCGTGGGTTCGAGGCTGACTGAGAGTGAGCGATCGAAGCTGGACCGCGTTAAAGAAAATACGCGGAGGGAATTGGGTCTGGGAAAATTGCGACCAAAAACCGACCATCCAATCATTCAGTTGACCGATCATTCGGTAAATGGAATCGCGGCCCGTCCTCCCCCGAATGCGGGCCACCAGCCGCTTTTGTTTTGTGTTTCGCGTTCTCCATGTCCCGTCATTATTATTAGCATATTCGTTTTACGCAGATTTCATTGTTTATCTTCTGGATTCGTTTAAAATTCAATTGGTCATAAACGTGCAGCATGATTTTTCAACGACTCACTGGACATACCGTGCAGCAAATTATTTGGAATATTTTCCAGTATCCGATGTACATAATATTTGTTTATGCTCCCGATAAAGATATTTGGCATTCCTGAATTCCGTTCATTCCTTTCGATAAATTGAATCTGGAAAATGACTCGATGACAAGAGGGAGTTGGATACTCTATAATCTATCTCTTTATTGTTTGATCGCGCAATCGATTCATTAATCAACCTTCATCAATTAAACCTGCTGCTCCTGTTTATTGCAGGTGTATGAAACGTACGACGCAATAGAAAATGACGCAGTGTTTATAACGCCTCCCTCCCCCCGTCAAGCGTCGAGCGTAAAGTTTTCTATGCTCATTGTATGTTCACGTACTTTTTCTCCCTTCGTGGGGTGGTGCAGGTAGCGCGTCTTCGGCCAGAAACGAATTACAATTCCAACGCGAAGTTTCCGGACCGTGGACGAACGTGCCACGGAGACGGCGTAATTCAGAAATGAGATTTTTCGAGCGAGCGAGTTCCTCCTATTTCTCTTTTTTCTCTCCTAGCCCGCGGTTCTTCTTTTTCGTTCAACGATTTTCATACTTCGCTCGATTTCTCTGGAGGTCCGACCAGTCGATATTCCGATTTCGTTATCACACCGTCCGGTGTAATTACCTAATCTCACGGACGGTAAGGAGATCGATGGACGCGTGGAATTAAAGTTATCGCGTTGTCACGGGAGTATTCCCCTGTCGATCCGCTGAAAATTTTTGAAAAGGCACAGCGAGAACGGGAATATGTTATCTGAAAATATTCAAATTCGAGAATCCAAATATGAGATTCAAGAAGAGAGGATCCAAATGTTAGCAGAATATATTTTCTAATTCTAGCGCATTCTCATTTCTTTGGTTAATACAGTTTACGTAAAACACTTTATACTTCTGGACTTACGAATCAGTTGATATTTTTTTGCACGTATGGCAATGATTCTCTTCAGCGAGAACGAGAATCGGTTGTTGCGTACAACGTTTAAATAAAGGTCGCAAATTACATGCAGAAACGCAGATTCATCTCGCGCATGACCGGTTGGCGAGTTGCTAGAACAAAAGAATATTAAAGAGTATTAATTATAAAGTTGTTCCCATTTATACATCATTACGGCTTCCAACAAGAGTCGCGATTGTTATTTTACGAGCTTTTTTACGGCTGAATCCACGAGAGGAAAAGACTGCAACTTTTACCATGTGCGTTGAACGCTCGTGGATAAAAGAATGCGAGGGTCTTCTTTCAGCTACGTTACTTCAATTAGTCGATGGAGATATTTTTAAAAAATGTGTTCGAAAGATTCGTGGTTTCATTTAATCATTCGAAAATACATTACAATTTCCTCTTCATATTTTACGATGCATTTGTCTCAATAGACTCGAACAGAACATTTTGTAAAACACATCGTTCGTTACCTCCCTGTGGTTTATACTTCTTTCCGGTAAACTGAAACACGTTTCGTGGTTTCTTCGATTCTCTTCCTGAAATATGGTGCCGCCGGATTTCGATTCCGGTGTAAATCGTGACGCGTACTCCCTTTTATCTTTAGCTGGTGTCGCTGGGAAACAGTCGTTGCGGCGACACACGTGTAAAGATGTTTGCTTGTTTCGAGTTAGTCGTAGGAATGAATGTTTTATTTGCTACGAGCGAGGAGTAACGTATGTACGTCCGGAAATTAATTTGCAGGCATTCGTTGAATTGAAAGCAAGTACGACTGCATCTCTTGTTGCCGTTCTTCGTTCTTCGTGAAGACTCGCAACAACAGTGTTAATTAGTGAGTCTGTATCGAGGTTTAACGTTTCTTATTTCTCTTGACGGAGATGTGGTTTAATTATTCGAAAGTTTACTCGCGAATATTTTTCTTGGCTTCCATGCAAACGGAGAAACGGTTTCAATTATTGCATGTAGAATAATATCGAGAAAGAAGAAGCCTACGCGCTAGATTTTGTTATCTCTTGTATCGAGGATGAAATAATGTAAGAAGGAAAGGGTTGACGATCTCTTTCGAGAGAGTCAGGACACGGTGTTTTTTTGTCTAACATCGCGATGGACGTAAGTCTTTCCTCTCGTCGACGAAAATCCAGCGTCGCGGCGGAGCTGTGATTTATCGGTGGCAGCGAGAACGCTGGAAAAATTTGTTGCCCGAGTCCTGGGAAATTTCACGCCATGCGTCCTTGTTTCTGTTCGGCTCTTTGCCGAATTGCAATTTCGACGGTTCGGACGAATTCTTGTTGATAAATTGAAGTATCGGGAACAATGTCGCTTCGTTTCCTCTTTTTTACGATCGGGTAGGATGCTTGGAAGAAATGAATTCTGTTTTCGCGGGTTCAGAAAATTGCCAGAGATTCCTGTACCGAAAAATGAAAATTAATGAAAGACGTCGCCCGTTGAAGAACGAGGCGATATCTGAATTTCGACTTGTCGATGAAATTCGTCGCGGATCGAAAGAAGCATCGGCTAAAGCGCGGTATAAAGATTTTATAGAGAGAGATGCGTCGTATCCGAGCGCATATCGAAAGCGAATTCGTGAATTACGAGCGGAATATGTTCGGGAAATTTGAGATATCAAGCTCGATTGTCTATAAAGTTTTGGTAAGAAGAATTACCATTCCCCGAGTGTTATGCCGTGATTCATCACCTGAAAAATCTTGCCCGGCTCTATCCTTTCTCGTTCTTGCCCCCCTCGTTCCCATTTCATTTTCTCCACTATTCGTTATCACGCGTTACGAATTCATCAGCAGTTTTTCTCCCTGATCGAGATAGAGTACACATTTTGCAATGTTTGTACAATAAAAAACGAAGTAACTGCGGTTTCTGGCTGGCAGGAATTTATGGTATCTCTGAATTGATAGCAGGATCGGGGGAAACCGCGTAACCAGACTGTGTTTGCGAACGATTCGTAAACACGTTAAAACTGAAGACGCCTACTTTGCGCGGGCGAGTTTCCACGGTTGTGGATGTAGTTTATCCGACCAGCTATTACATATGGATACACACATAGTTGCCATAACCTCGCCCAATAGTTATGGAAATTCGTATTAATTCCACGACGGTGGTCTACTAACGCACTAGTCAAAACAGCGCGGTTTGGTTTGTCTATGTCTATACGGATGGATGTTGATTCAGAGACTAGAATACATCCTAACTTTTATCAACTTTATGTTCGATCGATGGACCAAATGATAAATCGCAATCGTCAGTTTTTAATTGTTTTAGGATTTTATACGTATTCGTTCGTATATTCGATACGTATTCCTTCTTTCTTTTTTAGTTTGTGTTCGCCATTGGAACAGTCGTTTAAAGGGTAATAAATTTATTAGTAAAATGATATTCTCGAGATAGAGTCGTCCGCTTTAGTGCGACACCGCGAATTTAATATTGGACGTCCGTGAGGTATATATTTATTTCGAAAGACGGAAGGAGGAAGCTGTATAAAATATTAGGAACTCCGACAGGAAATAAAGGGGGACCGGAGTACTTGAACGAGAAGCTTCACAATGAAATTTTAATATTTCTGCCGAATTTTCGACACCGAATTCGCGAGCCTCGATTCCGATTCGGCGTCGATCTCTTCTTTATTTCTCCCCATTCCCACGGAGTTACTCTCAATGCGATGCAGCCGATAATTAATCGCAACCGGAAATTTTTTTATACCTCGCCGTGGTTTCGTTAATTACCACCGCGGGATGGTATCTGAAAACTTCTTAACAAACCTATTGTTGTCTAGAGCATATTTCAGCTTGATCTTCATAAATTATCTTTAAAGCGTAATCAATGATAAGGAGTACTTTTTGTCTGCTGCTTCGCTCGTTAGTCGAAATCGAAAACAGGAGGCGAACAGAACATTATATTAAACATTCGCGAGTTCGCCATTAGAGCCATCGATTCCCATCGTGAAACGATACCCCGTGCAAACACATTCGATTCGTCTGACAAATTGAAGCTCGCTTACCGTCATCGATCCCCTCGTCGGAAACCGTTCCTCCAAAACCAACGTTTGTTCAGATCTAACAAAACGAAATAAAAAAAAAGGAGAGGGTGAATTCAACCCTTGATTTCATCCTGACGTTCTCCCCGTCTCGTCAAGCTAACAGCGTTCTCGCGAAATCCGATATCTGTCCATGGTCTCACGGTTACGAGACTGCGTCACGAGAAGACCAGTGAGAACTCGTCGATCCTAATATTTGTACCGAAGCACGGACGTGTATGATCCATGCGCGTCGATAACGATGTCAAAGATTTATTCTTCTCTAACGTATAGGAAAGTGATTCGATTTTTTACTGGCGTTCTGCCCGCGTAGGGCAGAGACCATCGATGCAGAGTCTGAATCTTGCAACGCTTGTTCGTTCGAACGAATGAGATATAGCGGGCGAAAGAGCATAAGCCACGCTCGCGTGACAAGCGGCGAGGGTAGCTCGCGAGATATAATGCAACGGGCTTGGATTACGTAGACGCTCTTCACCCCGTACGCACACGTAGCTGCATCCCTCCCGCGCCCACGCGTTTCTTTTTCTTTCGGGGATGCTCGATGTGTATACGCGACGCTAACAGTTGGCGCGACGCTTTGGCTCTGAGCACCTTCCGCTCCTCTCTCTCTCTCTTTCTCTCTCTCGCGAATTTCTCTTTTCCTTTTTCACTTGTTCGTCCAAACATGTTACTCCTCTCGCCGGTAGACGAGGCTGCTGACTTTGTTCTCGGTCTGTGCGGAATGCCGGTTAAATGAAACGGCAGAAGCTCGAGCGCCAAATGTCTCTGTCTCTGGCGGCGCGCGAAGTAAAACCCGGGGCTGCGGTACCCATGGCCAGATTGCAGGCGGACGGGCATTAAGATAGGCTCCCACTTGGCGGACGTTACTTGGATACGACTATAACAATCGACTCTTCTCGTCTAATTTCTTTGAAAACGTTATTCCCTGTCGGCATTCGTGTATCTTGCGGTGATCCTTCGTAATGTATTTTTTATTCGATTCGACATGGTTAATGAAAATTTCAGTAAAAAAATATGCAAATCGTCTCGCAATATTCAGTGTTCATATGTATATTCATTTAAGGATGTATTGGCTATACAGTCAATCCCAAAAGTTTATGTACCTTAGAAAAACGCATTTCCTATGATTAAAAATAGTGCATTCTTCTTCTAATTTCGATATTTAATGAGTTAAGTATGATTATTTGGCATTTTATTGATGTTGACAAAATCCGACCATTCCACCGTCGAAACGGTGAACTTTTGGAAAAAAATTTCGTTTTTCCTCAATAACTCCTAAACCCTTGGAGATACGGGAAAATTTTTTAGGACCTTTCTTGTAGAGG
>NW_017137815.1:55826-61323 GCF_001652005.2 Ceratina calcarata | reverse complement strand
GCATAAACTTTTGGGATTGACTGTATAGCCAAAACATCCTTAATTCACCTAGCTTTCCAATGAGTTTATTATGCGCACTCCGAAGCTGATTTCGTATTTATTTTACATATTATTATATATATAATTCACATTACAATCTCGTTATAACTATAGTAATGTAATGGGAAATTGTACAATTTTACGTTTCATCGGCGTAGTGCTTGTTAATATGCAACGTAGAAGCTTTAATCAGTGAAAGCGCAACTGAGTTTAATTCAGGCAAATTATTCCGTGCGGGTTTACATGTTAATAAGATGATGAAAAAGATGAGATAAAAATTGAAGCAATCCTCGTTTTAGAGGGTAACGAGTTATCGATATCAGAGATTATTATGTCCCTGTCTTTAAAATTACGTTCGATTTATATTACTTACAATTAGCTGTGCGTAGGTAAAATTATTACAATAAACGCTAGCGTATTCCAGTTGGCATACCAGCGGGTTCCATAACTACGTATGTTTCTGAGTCGCGTCGCTTATCGCGCAAACGAACGATACGATCTCGGGTTTCTCGTTAACCCGCGATTAATGATAGCGTCATTACAATTAACGATAATAACGATAGAACACGGCCGATTTATGCACGTTACGCCGTTTAACATCGATCATCTTTCTAATTAACGCGAACGATACGCGTCTACTTATTTCCTCTTTTATCCTATTAAACATTCACGCTCGTACTTGCAAAAAATTTAGTTAAAACTCGACTGCGTAGCGTACACCGGTTTTCAGTTTGATAAACTTTCTCGCTTTTCCTTCCGTTTTTAACATTTCATACCGGCAGAGAAAGTTCCGATTAATCGACGACCCAGATTAACGTTCCCGTGTAGTAATTCGTGCGATAAACCCCGTACTCACCTCTCGACATTTTTCCCAGCTCCTATCATCGACTCCTTCCTTTATTTTAACGCTAATTAATTTCACTAGAAATCAGTTCTATTTTCAATTAATGACAGAGCGGTAATAAAAAAAAAAACGAATCGTTCAGGTGTAATTTGATGCTCTTACGACGCAACAGCAATTACCCGCGCACGGCCGAAGAACCGCATTCACTATTACGGTACAACCGAGCTTGCAGTAATACGCGGTCGTTCGCTCATTTTTATTTCGTTGCCCATACGCTAACGTCCTCGTGTTTCGCGTATTTTCTGTAATTCTTAACCTCGTCGAGAGGGATGCCACTTACGAGCGAACTAATCCCTTAAGTGGCGAAACTGAACAAGATCCAGGATCGTGTAACTGATACATCTCTTTCATGAGTTTATCTTGCGTTTATATCTTCTCTACAGAAGTAGATCATACACGTATCAATGTTCCATGTCGATGATGAACGTTTGAAATAATTATCACAGAGAATACTCGCTTCTATCACTTCTAAATCGTCATTCGGTTAATTGAATTCTAATTAACTATTACAATAATAAATAATTCTAATAAAAATCGTTTTAACCCTTTCGGAACTTCTCGAAGAGTGTATCGGATTACGTTTTTGTAGAAGTACAGAATATTTTCATGAATAAAAGTATGATCGAAATGGAGCATCTCCGCTCTCGATGCTACTCATTTATGACTTGAATTATGATAGGGGATGGGTTAATCGAGTCGTATTAAAAACTGCACATAATTTCAATAGTGTAAATAATATTCTGCTTGTTTCCGAGATACCTCGGATCCACGGTGTGGAACATTTTTCAACGGGCTACGCGAACCGTGGAAACCATGCAATTCAGAACGCGACCCGCGGCGACCTTCGCGACGATTAATTATTACGTGCGATTGCCATTCTATGCGCTGTTCCTCACGGGTCGCCTCTCCTCTTTCTGTCCCGGTTTTTACTCTCCGTTCA
Organism: Ceratina calcarata; assembly: GCF_001652005.2. Taxonomy (NCBI): domain Eukaryota; kingdom Metazoa; phylum Arthropoda; class Insecta; order Hymenoptera; family Apidae; genus Ceratina; species Ceratina calcarata. The sequence continues at coordinate 59,440 of NW_017137815.1, read as the reverse complement.
ATGGGAGCGATGCCACTATTATTCGCATCCGTACATTGCTCGGCGGCATTTCCGGCGTTTCATTAGCTACTAATAATAATCATTGCTGAAATTGTTGCTGTATAATTGGATAGCGTGTTACGTGACTGCGTGCATTGATCGCGATGCAATGAACTTGTTTTTTTGTTCTCGCTGTTTTAAACGGCCTACGGTGATTCCGTTTGTACGGATTCACATGGACTGCTTTTCCCATACTCTTTTCTGTAAGAGTGTTACATTCTCACAATCTCCTCGTTTCGCATCCATTTTTTTTTCTATAATTACGCTTTTTACGTTAAAAGACGAATCTTTATTCCGCCGCTGTGAAGGTATACTTTTAGAGTTTGCGCGTCGCTTAAATAAATAAAGAAGAGCTTCGCCTCTCGGCTTACTTCTATCGCTGTCTCACGGTCCTTGAAGGTTCCTCGTGGCTCTTCGAATCTGGTCGTATACAATTCCTTCCAACCCCGTTATCATCCTTCCTTTCATTCATCCCCTTCTCGTTGGAGCTCTCCTCGAGGTTCTTTATTAACCCCTTACCCCGGAGGCAATCGTCGACCCCCGTTCGTCGTGTACGCGATCCAATCCGAAATTACGCGCGATTTAACCGGTCGATCGACCGTTTCGGGGCGCAAGATTCCCGGGTACAGTCGAATCCTGGCAAGAAGAATGGAAATTGAAGCCGAGGGGACACGAACTGAAAGGGGCGGGGGACGGGAATTCGATTAAAAGCGTGGTCGGCGGGCGAACATCCTGAAAATTAACTAGCCGGCGCGGTTCGTTCCTTCGTACTTGAAAAAAGTTTTATCTATTCCCCTGATCGATCCTTAATCACGGAGGAATGTAAAGGCAGCCGATTAGGTTCGATCTCGGGGGCAATTAACCGATCGAAAACGGGCTTATGAGAACGTCTTCGCTAATTAGTAGCAGTCGCGTGGCTAGAGTAACAATCGATGGAATTGATCGTCATTGTAAATAGTCTGTTTCCGGTCAACGAACCATCGCGTCGCGTCGTTTCCTACATAAAATCGTTACCTCGCAACGTGACCTACTAAAAAGTGACGCGTTGCGTTGCTGATTCCGATCGATCTTTAAATTGCACGCCAGGTTATTCGAACGACCGGAGACAGCAAGAGGTATCGTTTCTGAATTATTTTCTGGCGGGCGTTGATCGAATAATTCCTCGTTGGTAACTGTGGTATTCAAAGCTTTCGTGGAACGAGAGCCGGGACGCGTAAACGCGCGTGTAACAACTAGAATCGGTCGCGTAATTCATACGGAGCAGGTTTGATCCGAACGGGGGCACTCGGTTTAATAGAATCCCCCGGTTAAAGTGTCCCGCCCCTACCTATCGCGTCGAGTGCAGCCAAATTCGCGACAAATTGTTCCTACTAATTTTTCCACGAGCCAAGTGCCAATCGATTTGGCGCAGCGGCGGCAGGTCGCGTCGTTCTGCAAATACGCCACGCGCAAAGAGTTAATTCTGTTCGATTGGCGAATTCCGGGTTTCGTTTGAATCTCGCCGAGCGAAATGGGTCGCGACTGTCCATACTACCACCGCTCTTAAACTTTCTAATTCTTCCCGACGCTCGATTTTTCTTTCCCGGCTACCTAATGACAAATTTTTCGTCGGGTCGATCGGATTATTCTGAAACTCGAATTGCTTTTTCGATAGTTGCTCCACCAACTGGGTTGGATAGCGTATTAGGTTCGTACGAAATGTAATTTCGTCTTTGAATGCCCGAGCAAATTTCTACCGTGGTAGAACTAAGGCGGTTGCGTTTTCTTTAAAACCGTGTCGTTCTTAAAAAGACGCGTCGGACAGAATGAGAACGTTGGAAAATCCTGTAATAAGGAACATCAGTTTACTTCTGCGACGTAGCCCTGAAAAATGTATGTGCTTCTCGACGAGTACGATGTCGGAAAACAACGTTAAAAAATATTCAACTCCGCGCTGCATAGCACTCCGTGAAACTTGCCGGTTTTATTCATTCCTTTTAGTCGTTTTCACGGGTAAAAAAAAGAAAGTACGAAACCGGACGTTCCTCCATTTAAGGCTGTTGGGAGGCTCAAGACTTAACAATCGTTCTTGGAAGATTTCTTAGAGGTGGCACGGTTCTCGTTTTAAAAAAAGGGAGCGACAGAATGGGAAGCGGGTGGGGGGAAAAATCTTTAATTGTTCAAAGTCTCTCGTCCGGGCGATGTTACTCCGACGTAACCCGGGTTCGAGCCGAGAAATTCTGGGGATTCGTTGCTCGGTTGCGCGGAACGAAAAGTTTCTCCCCTTGGCTCGATGGGGGAAAAGGGTCGTAGCGAAGTGCGAGTAAGCGAGCCATCTTTCGCGACACTCGCGAGGGTATCGCGCATACACGCTTCGAACAATGTTGCTCGTCGCTCCTCCTCGCCTGTCTGATGTTTTCCCGTTGTTCGACCACTCTCTCGTTGCCTGTTTTGCAACGGGATCGAGATCCATCCGCCTCGTATTTCCCTCGATGCTCTCGTTTAGAGACGCGACGCGCGACGAACTAGTTCATTACTCCCTTCCTTACATTTTCGAGCACCGTGAAAGTCGGAAGTATCGACGCGATCGACGAAAATAACGATCGTATGGAGTTTTACCGGATGCAACGATCTCCATGGGACAAATTCATCTCTTATCGCGAAGAAGATAAACGAAGTCGGATGAAGGAAAATCGTAGAGGTTGCTAGTAACGAACCGAGTTGGAAACGACGTCGAGTGAGTTAAACGCGGTCACCGGACAGACTTAACATTCCGTCGTGAAACACGCGGAATTATTTCCGTCCCTCCCGCCGCTCTCATTGAACGCGAAATTTGCGTAATTCTCGTGTCGGCGATGGAAGAATAGAGAGCGGAGAGTAAGGAAGAGAAAGGAAGGAACCGGAGGCAGGCGTGGGTGTGTCGGGACGAGGGTACAGTTAGAGAGCAGTTGAGATAACTTCGGTGGAGTACGTGCGGTATTGTCGAGGCAGGAGGGGGGGGGGAGTCGCGGGAAAGTGTCTCTTTGGTAAGAAGTTTCGGTCGAGATGGTGCGAGATCATCCGAGAGCACCGGGCTTGATAGCGTGCTTAATCCGCGCGAACTTACCGGTGTACACCGCGCCCAGATTTAGTATGAATATGTAAGGGGGAACGGGGAGGTTCCATCAGTCACACCGGTTGCGTAAGAACGGAACCCGGTCGAACCTGTCGTCTTAAGCCGGGTATTCATCTGAGCACGAATGCGAACGAGGCAAGGCGAGGCCGAACGAGCATACATATGTGGACGTGTAACCGAGGCGCGGCAAACTGCATTCGGCTGTTCGCCGCACAGACTGAGGCATTCGGGACCCGAGCCGATCGGAGTCGGTACTTCAAAGAAAAATTTGGTTACGTATGGACGGCATTCGTGTACGTTCCACGTACCTTGCCTATCTCGCTGGATCATCGTTCACTGCGTTCGCTGTGGATCACTGTCTCGTTCGTTGCCTCGGCAGACTTCGTTCGCGAAGAAAAATTTTACAAACGAGACAAAACGAGGCATTTGTTCGGACTCGCCTTGCCTCGTTCGCATTCGTGCTCAGATGAATACCCGGCTT
>NW_017137815.1:37548-55570 GCF_001652005.2 Ceratina calcarata | reverse complement strand
ATCGCGATGTACTATCCATGCGACGTTCCGCGACACGTAAAGCCGCGTATTCATCTGAGCACGAATGCGAACGAGGCAAGGCGAGGCCGAACGAGCATACATATGTGGACGTGTAACCGAGGCGCGGCAAACTGCATTCGGCTGTTCGCCGCACAGACTGAGGCATTCGGGACCCGAGCCGATCGGAGTCGGTACTTCAAAGAAAAATTTGGTTACGTATGGACGGCATTCGTGTACGTTCCACGTACCTTGCCTATCTCGCAGGATCACCGTTCACTGCGTTCGTTGTGGATCACTGTCTCGTTCGTTGCCTCGGCAGACTTCGTTCGCGAAGAAAAATTTTAAAAACGAGGCAAAACGAGGCATTTGTTCGGACTCGCCTTGCCTCGTTCGCATTCGTGCTCAGATGAATACGCGGTTTTAATGTTTCCGCTCGAGAAACGCCAGTTCGGCCCGACCCGATCGAGGCGAGCTTCGGCTTACTTTCTTTCTCGACCATGGCAGGAAATCGAGATCAAACAGGTTTTCGATGCTCCGTATCGTACGTATGTGCGTACACTCCGGAGACGGAGTTCGTTACGAAGTACGGTAAACAGGGGAAAAAAGGGGAATTGGAATGTCTGTTTGCACGAACGCCGAATGACTATGGCTTCCCTTCGACGACAATCGCGGGGTTGCGAGCTCTCTTTCTGTTTTCGAATCGCGCACCGACGAGGAATGACTTTGTTTCGATAGGCTGATTGCCGGCTTACTACGATTTATGTCCTTGCTCTACAATTCCGATCCCGAAAAAACTCGTTTATTCGTGTAAGTTGGTTCTTTTGTACCGCCGCATCGGCGGCGTCTCGGTGTCTGCTTCTTAGTCCGCCCGATGGTCGATTCGCGTTAATCGATGAAGGAGCAGCAGAAGCAGCTCCTTTCTAGTAATTTCGCGTTACGTAGCTAGAAATTCAGGGAAAATTTGCGTTGTTCTTGCCCGGGCCAACGGTCTTCTTGCAGCGAATCCATCAATTTGCTTAACGTATTAAACGTCATGGATTGCAACTATGCAGTGCCGGGCTCGGCCAATATCACCTTTGTGTTGCGTCCCGAGTGACACGTGTATTCATTATCATTTTCATCTGCGTCCTGCAAACTCCGTAATACATTTGCACTGCATTAGACTCCGATCGCTGCTGAAAATTGTTAACATCTCTCTACGAAATCATTCACTATTTTTATATCAACAGTTCTGTTGGATTTTTTTTTTTTTTTTGAAGACGCATTTGTAGAATCAATTAGTATTTCTCGTTTCTGGGATGTAGAGTTCAATTAGTCGATGGAATCGGCTTCCATTAACGGTAATCCTCGAACGAACGATTAAGAAAATAGCTGAAATTTATTTAACCGGTTGAACGTTTAGTCGCTGAACGATTTTACCAGCCAAAATACAGGGGCAAATCGGAAAACGATCCTCCGCGAAAGAGGATTCCCGCATTTCGACGCGCTATCTTCCGTACGTTACATGCGTATGTATGCATGTCTCATAAGTGAGTTTTATTCGAAGAAGGAGAGACTGATTTCGCTTCTGTCAATGTCGAGAAGGCAATATGCACCCTCGAGCATAGCTCGTACGTATCATGGTTTTCGGAGCGTGCTCGAAACGCCTGCCGCCCGCCGCGCTTCATAAATTTCGGATTGACTGCCGCGCGCTTCCGTTTTATTTTATCACCGCCGTATAAATCATTCGCCGTAATTGAAGCGAGCTTCCCCGGGAAGAATCGACCACGACAAATGCGAGATTAGAGCTGAAAACCTTTAGCACGAAGCAGCTACCCCGCGACGTTTAAGTGCGTACAAGCACTTTTTAATTAAATCATTTCAGTGAAATTGTATTTTCATCTAAAAATGTTAAGGCGAAATTGTTCGTCGATAAGGAAAGCTGATCGGGCAAAAATATTTCGTTGGCATTTTAATTAAACTGGGGACGTAGATTTATATTTTCATTTTCCATTCAGCGGTGAAAATTAAAACGACGCGCGCGTGTAATAGAGCGTGTAGTCGGGTCGGGGCGACGGGAAACGTTGGTAAGGTAAACATTCGAGGGAAATAGTTATGTATGTAAATTGTATTTAAATCATCGTTCGCGAAATCAGCCTATTACCTCTTCTGACAGTCGTTAATAAATATTGACGCAATTTACGAATAGCTAGTGGACAGATCGTTATCGTCGTTGCTTGTTTGAGTTGCCGTTTTATGGATTGTCGATCGAATCGAAATTAAACCGACGTCAACCTGGCCGCGTTTCCCGCTGGAGGGTTTCAGAAATTTCAGGTGTCAAAATAAATTAAGGACGGAAGTCCTTTTCCTATTTCACGCGTGCAAAATTGTCCAGCTTTGTTTCGAGTTAATTCGAATGTTTTCCTCGCAGCACATTTTGGAAAAATGTGCGTGTCCGGAAGTACGCGCGGCGGGAAGCTGGGAATGTTTAATGGAAACAAAGCCGCGCGTTATTTCGCGGATTCCGAGCGTGGAAATGGCCGGCTAAAAGCGATCTACATTTTTTGGGATTATATCGTTATTCGTCGAAACCATGATCTTTCGACAAGCGATTTTTCTTCTAGCATTGCGTCGGCCAAATTGCACGGACGTCGTATAACGCTCATAAAAAATATGTTTATGCGTGCGCGGGCGCCGTTTGATTGTTCGAACGCTCCGCTACGCCACGGCTTGCCTTTCTTTTTCAATTTTTGTTTTCCATTCGCGCGTGTTTCCCCGTTCGCGGCACGCCTATGTAATTTCGCCCGGTCGGAAGTATCTGGCGTGCGATGAATTCCGCGTCGATAAAAGACGTGAGAGGTACTCTGTAAAGGAAGAAAATTAATTGAAACGCAATCGATTACGTATCGTATAACTCGCGCGATAAAGTTTACGCGATATTTGCGTTACCCAGCAAATGGGATTAACCTGTCCGCAACTCGGTCGTTAGAATTATAGGAAATCGTAATAGATTCGCATTGGTGGTGAGTAACGATGATGTCCGCAAAAATTCTCTTATCCAGGGGAACTAAATTGGACAGGGAACGTAATTAAAAAGTACGAACGTAGCGGTGAAATTGAAAAACGCATCGCAGTTGTTAACGAGCAACAAGTTAGAGAGTGGAACAAGATTTTTTGATATCGTCGTTGCACGAGGTGTGTAATACTTGTTACATCGGAGGCGAGGAAAATTTGAACCGAGTATAAATTCCTTCCAATATAACGTTCAGTTATTGCGAATAATGGAATTTTTACAGATAATGGTTACTGGCTAGTTCGTTCGTTCCGTTACGCGAATTTCCGCTGCCATAATTTAATAACGAAGCTGCATAATTTACTAATTTGGTTTATTTCGTCCTGTGGACATATATTTGTTTAATTAAAAATTTTCCAACCATTATCATTTGTTTGCGAGTACGTAAAAATAATGCGTACGTCAGGTAGAAAATATCACGGATTAAAAATTCTAACTGTAAACTTTGGCTTATCTACAATTTTGTATTTTTTATTTGGATATTACGAATAACTCGCGATTCTTTCCCAGGAAAAAACTGTTTGTTAAATATAATGTTCGATGTAACTCCATTTGCGGAATACACAGTCATTAAATTATATTCCTCGTTCAACGAATTATTTAATATCGCGCACGGTACATCGTGTACGTAAACGGATACAGAGTCCGCCAGGGTGTAGAAAGGGACGGGGCGGTTAGGAAACATCGGGCACCAAGTCGAATTGCGCGTCGCTTAATTTGCCAAATTAACCCATCAGAAATAAATTATACGAAATTATTAAGAGCAATTAAAGCAAATTAACGCGCTTCATTAAATTATTGTCCCGTGCAGAACGCGGCTCGCGCCAGTGTTTACTTACAAAATTAGAGTCGACCGAGTAAAAGAGGGAGGCAATAAAAGTTGCAACCACGTTCGGATCGCAATTTCTCGGTAATTATTAACTCGGTACACGGGGCTCGTGCGGCGCGCATGAAATATTTTAATATTCGCATCTGTTCATCGAGCGTCTAATAATAAATACCGTGTGCCCTTACTCGCAAATACGATTGGTGGAGCGTCTGGTCTTGATAAAAAGTTAAGGAACGAAGGGTTGACGTTGGCATTAGCTGCTATTTTTACAGCTTGACATCGAACCGAAGGCACGGCGCACCGGCGACTTCGGCCGTGTTTGAATAATTTATGTAAAAGTTCAGAGAATAATTCCGTGTGACCGAGGCGAATGGATACTTCGCGTAGGTATAACTCGAGATGGGTTTTCTTTCGGTCTCGCGGACGAAATCGAATCTCTTTTCCTCTTCTTCTTTCTGTTATCGTGAAAACTTCACTGTCTGGCTAATTTTGGATATGATCCTCTGTTTTATCTGTTTACGAGGTCTTTAGCTCGATTCTTATTGTTCCTAGCTTTTTCGGTTCGCGATAAATACGACTGTGATTTGATGAGATTAGACGGTAGCGAATCATGTTTCTGTACAGAAATAATCGCGTTGGTCCATTAGAATTTCTTTGTCGCTCTAATAGACTGCGTTATTACATTTTTCGTTTTCATCCGCCGGGCTTTGTCGATGCGAGGAGGAAAAAAGAGGTTGGCACACTTTGAAGTGGGCAGAGCCACGATTGTTCAAGGGACGAACAAGTAACTGAAACGTACGTGGGTGTACCCGCGGAACGAGAGTGTGGGCTTGTTGGGGTAGATAACGTGCGTCGCTGACAAAAAAGCGATGACACTTTTCGCGAAAAACCGGGGAAAAATCTCGCTATACTTTGTATACGTAAGCGCGGGAAAAAGTTGTAGCCACGAGAGTATTTCCTCTCTTTCTGGCTGCCGTTACGAAGGGTTAAAACGCGAACCGTCTAGCGACAACTTCGAAAGGGTCAAGGTGAGACTTTATTTTCATCGTTTTAAAAGAGAACTCCAAGACTACGATTCGGTCCGTGGAATAGGAAAAAATTGAAAGTACTCGTGACGAAATAGGAGACAACAAAATCAACTGGAGGCATTCTCTGCCATGGATATAGCGGAAGTATCTGCAACAGATCGTCCAGAAAAAGTTGAAATGTAATCTTGCCGGAGCGTAGCATCGGCTAGACGATATCTCTCGAGAATCGCATTCCCTCGAAACAGACGTTCTTCCGCGATGACCACCGTCTCTCTAGAAGGTGTTGGGCAGGAGGGAGTACGTTCACCTCGGATGAGAGCCGAGGAGGTTTCAGCGTCGCTGAACTGGCACCAATTTTCCCGGGGAAAAAGGCGTTTAGGATGAATCCGAGCAGCCAGTTGCCGACTCGGCGCGAGGAGACGAGGGACGCTGGATGCAGTCGGTAGAGGATATTGGCGTGCACGTCGGTACCTCCAGGGTCGACGGTCCAGCCGGCCTCCTCGTCGTCGGAGATGGTAGCGAGCGCGGTAGGGGAGTCGAGGGGACGGGCGAGAGGGAGCCGGAAGCGGATAAGGGAAAGGTTGGATGGCTAGGTCGCTGGAGTTGCGGTGCTGCGGAACTGCGGGAGGGTCGTCGGCGAACGGTGAGGGTGGCGTCGCGAGAGTGGGTCGGCCGTGACGTCATAGCTATGGGGGAGATCGATCCGGGATTCGCGGTCTGCCCGAGGGCGCAGCAGCACCTACACCCCTGCGGCCCCTCCGCCTAGAACGCTCTCTCCTACGCTCCCTCTTCGAGCTAACTCCACCCTGGGACAAGCGATTCCTGACTCTCTTCCTCACGTTCTCGTCTCCTGTCTTTCTTCTTACGATCGCCCCGTCTCGCTCTGGCCGCGGGCCACGAGAAGACCTACGCTGACTTTTCTCGCGGCAAAAACGACCCGAGATCCGGTCGTAAGTGTCCTGCGAAAGTATACGCACAGCACACTGTCGTATTTGTTTCACCAGCGTAGGCAGATAGTTGGAAATTATTTTTATCGAGGAACCACGCGATGCTTTTTGTATTTCATACGTCGATGCTTCTCTTCTGTCAAAATTTAGTTAACTCTCATTTTATCGAAGGTCAGCGTCGACGCATCGTACTCGATTGTATGAATTTTTTTGTTGACCCAATAGCGGGATATCATCGGGCCGATCGTTTGACGTTTCGCTCGAGCGTTTCGATTGCCGGGTTGACGGGTTCGCGTAGGGCAGTTTGATAAAGTCGCCGGGAAAATTCCGTGTATTCCGACACCGTTGACCCAATTTCGGAATTTGCCACGTTGCGAAATGATCGGAATTGACCCAAAATAACAAGCTCTGTATCACGGCATAAGAATTCATTTCTTTCATTAGTATCGGATTAATTGTGTAATCTCTAATTCGTTATACGGCTGCTGATAAATACCAGAAACGTTTTGCAAAATTGTATATCTCGTCGTTTTACGAAATTTGAATCACACAGGTCCGATCGATTTGTAAATTGAAATTGCAATCGCAACGGTATTTCCATAGAGTATGTACGTGGCCGACCGTTTTCCCGGCGCAGCGTAACACTCTATAGTAATCTATACTACTAGACACTCGTGCGAGGGATTAGAATAAACATACAGTCCAACACCGATCGTATAAACCCTCATTAGAATGAACATTTACTCTGACTGCGGGAAGTATAGCTAGGACCTAAGTATGCCTGTTACTCCGCGAATTGGAACGTAAATTTACGAACCCGGGCTATTCGTTCTCGGTTACAGATATTTGTTCTAGCTGCATATTCGAACTTTGATAAACACATAATGGGAAATCCTTGTTTGAAGGTGGATCGGTTTAGCTGCAACGTTTGTCGATGAAAACTTGAAGATTGTGTCGCAGCCAGCCGCCGTTCACTCGCGTTCTAATATAGTAGGTCCGGGGCGAGATTACCGAAGATTTAAAAGTTCCTGCCCGGATTAAAGTTGTTTTACTCCCGTGCTTGGATCAGCGAAGAAATTCTATTAGCGAGAGGCTCGGGCTCGATCGCCAGTTATTTGCAAAAACTGTAGTCCCGGCTCGGACCGGTCGAACACTTTAAACGTATTGACACTTCATTTTTTGCAATCCCATTTTCTTCAGCTACCGGCGCTTCAATTATATCGCTCGCGTAACTAGAGCGAAAGTTACGGGTAAACTTGCCTCGATCGCGTGTAAAGTGTAAAGTCAATGTTGTTTCTAGTGATTTATGAGACTCCCGTGAACCTCCTGCTACTTTCAAATAATCCAAGGGTAACCGTCTAAATGTTCGTTTAAACGTTTTAAACGCGTAAATGGACGATTAATTTGGTAAGCGATGACGAAACGTAGAAATTTAAGTACATACGTGGTTCCACGGTTCCCTTAATTTGCTTGAAAGTATGCAAGAGAAACGTAGACACTAGCGAGATTAAAATGGAACGAAACAAACAAGGTTCACGGGTTAATTTAACTTAACAACCCGTGAACAACACGCGCCGAGTCCTTTGCTAAAACAAACCTACGGCATAAAGTAGCCGTTTCTGAAGCATCGCATGCGGACAATTTTAAAAGCGTTGACGCACGCGATCTTCTCTAATTGCTTAAGCTAGCCGGATGTATCGATACGAGAAAACGAGCTCGGTCACGCACGGCTATCCGAGACTCGTTAAAAAGAAAATTGCTTTTTATGGGACCCGCGGGTGTTAGATATTAGAACAGACGAGATCTATGCAAGTGGACCTATCGCTCTATCTACTCCTCTGCTCCGGATTACAATGCATTGTATAATACATGTTCCATTCAGATATTATTAGTTGAGAAATACATTGATTGATATATTTACTGGTATATCTAGTCCGTGATGCTGTTGAATAGACGTCAAAACCGAAGCGTGGTAGAAAGGGATTATACTTTACGGGCTTCGATCGGCCAGCAAATTAATTAGTGTTTGAAACCCGATAATCCGTATCAGAAACGAAACGGAACGGAAAATTCATAGATTCCTCAACATGTTTTTCGTGTCTCGCGTTCCTTCCTCCCTCGGCTTTGGGATAATCGACTCGATCGCACGTCGAACAAGGCTGTGCAGTCGTACGGTTGTATCGGCGAACTTCCTATTTCCTGAACGAAACCCTTGAACTCTTTCTACTCCGTGAACAATGCCTACTCGTGGAAATCGGAAATTAACAGCTGCTTATTACGAGGCCGATGGGATTATGTAGGCTCCTCGTTAATTATTGCCTGATTAATTCGGTCTATTTTGTAGCCGAGCTCCGGCCGGATTAATCGGCCCGTGGGAAGGCTTGGGATTTCGGGATGTCGCAAGCTAACTCCAGACAAGCTTTAGAAAGTTTGCCGATAGTCGTGCTCCTTCGTACATTTCGCCCAACGAGGAATTGCACGCGATTGCAAATCTTTGAATTATCTTTGATAGGTCAGTATATTAATTGAGATACCTCTGAGATACGCGCTGCGATTGAACAGTAGTTGATAACTATGGAGATAGCGAGATCGTAAGATCGTATGCTCCTTAACAGCGTCACGAGCCACGGTTAGCAAACTTTGGTCTTTGGTCTGTTTACCGTTGAGAACGACCTTGTTTCTCTCCGTAAGATCAGAAGACGTGTCTCGTTTCCCTGACGGATACCGATGGGACTTTAGTCAGGGGCTGCACGAGTCGCTTCGCAATGATGTCTGTTCTGCTCGTCGGCCGGGACTTGGATCTTTGTTGTCTGAAAATCTTTTGAGCGTCAGCGTTTCGAACCGAATCAAGAGCTCTCGTCTGTTTCTCGACGTATGCCTTTCAATTAAGTAATGCGCGTATGCGGTACAAACAAATATTTTTGTTTAAAAATAGATTAAAAAGGTTTTACGCTATTTTTGACGGAAGTAGAAAGTTGGCGAACGGCGAAGCTCGTGTCCCTCGCGTTTTGCCTAGAGGGCCGAAAAACCCGGGAAAGATCGTTGTAACGGGTTCCGGGAAAGGTTGAAAGTTAACAACCGCGGAGTTCGGACATTAGTCGGGGCAAAATGGTTTGCGGGAAAGCTGGAAACCTGAAATTTAGCACCTGCTCTCACTGCGGCTATTAGCATGCTAATGAGTGGTCCGCCGAGGCTGAGGAGTCTCTTTCACGGCAAGGCTACTCCTCGGACCTTAAGACAACATCCACCCTCCCGAACCGTACGTACACATTGTACTTTACGCGTTTCTGTGTATACAGACGATGCTACCGCCTTTCAATTTATTTCGACGTGCTTGATTCAAACGGTGATCCAAAAACGTTTGAAGAACGTAGGGTTAACGCGAGTTCATTATCTGCCGCGTTAATAGCGGAGGAGCAGGGTCTGTGTTGAACGTACCAGATCGGACCGAATTTCCGAGCTCCAGCCAGGGGCTCGAATGTCACGCGGGTTACCTACCTCCCCTGTCCTCACAATTCAGCTCCGACCTCATCCGCATCTCCCGTTTCACAGGAGGTTCGAACGTTTCCTCCGCGAGGTGGTAATATTCTAGGAAGCGGCACTTAGGCCAGCCAATCCCTCGAATATGCTGAAAATAGGGTCCGTTATTCGCTGGCGAACGTTCTCGTCTTGGTAATAGTGTGTCCGAGATGAATTCTCTTACGTGTTTTCGAACGAACAAGGTATAGACTTTATATTCTTGCTATGCGGTTCGTTTCCTCTACGTTCGTTCGGATGTTATTTCTTGTTTGAAAAGCAACGAGACGTGGGGTTTAGGTCGAATATTGCCCTCCTCGCGTGAGCATGTTCTCTCCAGAGCCGAGAGCACTTCCATCGACGATGTGTGGCACACCGAAGCCCTTGAAGTATTAAGTAGCTGAATGAACGATGAAGACATTTCAATGGGTAATCCAATATTTTGAACCGTAATATCAGATCAGAACATGTGTTGCGATTAAAATACGTCGCCGGAGGTTTTATTAGACCAACGTGAAGAACCTTTTATTGAATTTTATGTTAATAAGTTTTCATGATTCTTCTTTTTATGTTAATATTGTTTAACGATATCTCGGATGATTCTAATTAAGTTACGGAAAAAATGCAGTCGGTCTCGTTTTAATAAGCGGACCGTTGAAAAAGTTAGCGGCATTCCGCCGTATCGTGTTTGTGCGGTATTATAAATTTTCATCTACTCGGAATGACATTGCAATAGTTAATGCTGAGTTATTATTACGAGATTAAAAAGTACTGTACTGCATTAAATAAATGGCATAGCATTCGAAAAGTTTGATATCGTACCGTTAGATGATTTCTGCCTCGGCAGATCGAGGGTTCGTCATCTAAAAATATGTTCCAGTCGTTCGTCTCGAGTATCCAAGTGGTATTAGTGTTTTACGTGTTGTTCTGATCCGAGGGAAACGAAATAACGATAGACGGAGGAAAACGGAGAAAGGGGCGAAGGGAAAAAAGAGACACGGCGTAGGAGGAAGAAGCGTTCGTTGATACCGTGGGTTTACAAACGGGCAGAGACAGGTAGACGAGTAAATGGACGTACTGCAGGGAAGGGAAAAAACTTGAGGGGGAGAAGCAAATGATATAAATTACAGCCAATCCCCGGGATTAAAGTATCCAAAGAACAGTCGCATTTGTTCATGGACCGGAGCGCCGCTCGTCGGACCGGGTACGAAGTGCCTCTGTTTAAACAGGGGAGAATCCCCATCTCTCCTGGCGTAGCTCTGACACATTCGCCAAGAGAGATTCGGCTCTCTTTGTCTCACCACCCTCCTCCATTTATTTCCATTCCTGCGCCGCGCGTCGTTTCCTTCTCGTCCCCCTTTCGCGTGCTATTTGAAATTTTACTTCTCGTTTGCTTCCTGCTTTCCTCGCAGGCAACCCTACCAGTTAATCACCCTGATTATTTCCCATTCATTATCGATGCCTCGTCTCGACCTCGACCTTACCGAGAACCATTTTTTCTACACGGAGAAATGAAACGATGCGCGGGTGTTTCATGAGCGAACGGTTCCTAATTCAATGGGACCGCGAGAATCGGGTCGAATATTCCAGCGTCTCCCGGCTGTTTAGAAGCAGGATGAACCGGGGAAAATATTGAATTTTCACAATCCGTAGCGTAGCGTTCGACGAATCCAATTTGAAAATTCAAAACAGTTACGAAGTTCGGTACGGGGCCTTTTTGTACCGACTAACGGGGCTTTTGTTAAAAAAGTTACCGGAAAGTTGTCTCGATAGACAGTTTGAAACTAGTTAGCGTTGTCTTTGTCCCGTCGTCGCCGGTGCCATCGACTCGCGTCGCTGTCCGATGCGTGTGTTTTCAATGTCCCTGTTTTTTCAACGTATTCTCCTCACATTCGACTGGCGCCGCATCCGAACGGTAATCAAATCGGCGAACAGCCGAACCGGACTATACTTTCAATTCTTGAAACAAACCAATTTCCCTGTACGCGCGCGCTTTTTCTCCAAGTACGAATTTTTCCAAAAGGACCGATCAGTGGCTGTGTATGTCCGGACTTCGATCACTATTGTGTATATATTATTTGTGTTCTTCCCTGCGGTTCACAGAATTGAACGCACCCGAAAGGAACTAACGTTCTATTTAACACTAGATTGCCCAAGGAAGTCATTTTGACTGCTTTTGGGCAAATGTACAAATAATAATGCATAAATTATTTTTTTTCCTAAGTGAAGTAAATTTTTTTTATTGTTAACATTTACTAATAACTTGTTATATGACTGTAAATAATATAAAAAATATTAAAAATTAATTTTAGACAAATTTCTTTACACATTATTCTTTCACAATGCAGTCATTTTGACTGCTTTGGGCAATATAGGTATATACTAAGTTTCAGTCTTTCTAGTGTTAATTCAATTAATGCGTTTGTGACGGTGCGTCAAGAATGTTAGGGGAAGGGCCGGATATCGTGTTTTCTCTCGCGGATAAAATTGGCGTGATTATCGCGCGTTCCTCTCGTGATAAAGTTCATCGGCTTCTCGTGGGACGCGATAAATCAGCCTTAGATAGAACGCGTACACGCACGGTATAACGAATAAGAACAGGCAGCAGGTAGGAGGTGGATTCGGTTTTGCGTATCCCCGCGAGAGACGAAAATTACGCGCGAACCCGTGAGAAAAGGAACACGCTCCTCGCGTGTGCATTATCGCGCATAAGTAAATACCGGAAACGCATTATGAAACGGTTGCCGCGTAGGCGTCATTAAATCATTAAGCGCCCGGGATTACGCATTGGATAACCTTCCACGGCTATTCTCCATTTTTTCACAGGTACTTCCTTTTCCAGTAGCGATGCTTGTACGCCGAATAAGGATTTCTCCTCTCTCTCTCGTTTTTTAATCACGGCTCGTTCGCACGCTCCGAGCCCTTCTTTCTTTTCGTCCCGACAATTGTGCGTTTATTGCTTACTTGTCTCGTAGGCGAACATTTTAATTATAATATTCGCTTTATAATATTCTAAACTAGTAACTGCGAAAAGACTACGACTTTCATTCCCTTTGCTAATTTGTTCAATTAAAATGCTTGATTCCGTCGAGGATAATCTTTTCAGCGATGAACGTTAATCAGCCGCGTGAGCGGTGGCTGCGCAAAGTGTTGAAACGTTATCAGTGGCGAAACAGGGGAGCGCTTTAACGACGAAGGTCAAGAGTGGTCGAATACGTTCGCCGGTGAAACGAGTTTGCTCGTTTGGAACAGGAAAAAGGGAGCCGTGGAAGCTCGTTAATTTATGTGAGAAACTTGGAATGCGTTCGGGGTGTAAGCGTGACTTGATACGCTTATTAGTCCCTAGAGACTCGTGTGGTGGTTAAGAAAATTCGAGACTTGTTAGACAGTCGTAGGACCACGGTTGACCTGAACTTCAAACTCTTGGAATAATGTTTCTGGATAGGATACATATTGCATCAAATTATAATTACTCGCGTACAAATTAGGTGTATAATGCCACACGTACTCTCGTGTTCCCATCGCGTATAAGTCTGGAGTTTTTATCGCGATGCCAGTACATCAGACGGTAGCCACGTAATTATTGAGAACAAATATCAAAGTACATTTTAATGAAAATAATCTTTCATTCCATACGTCAATTAGTATCTCGCGTTCAAACAATGCTTCTGCTTTCATAGATACTTGAATAATGTAACAAGTAATTAGTAGAAGCATACACGTATAACTGTGTAATGTAATCTTGCATTATGAATCGATTGTATAATCGAAATTTCAAGATTAGTTGCGTGAGAGTAATAAGGATTCGATCGATCGAGACGAGAAATAGTTGAAGCATTTTCGTTACACTTAATGAATGTAAACGAATATTTCCCGAAATAAGAGACATTTCGGCAGAAACGTTCGAGGAGCTGGGAGTGCAAGTTGCATCCGTAACAGTGATCCCAAAATGAATATTAACACCGCAATTACGTTTGCGACCGGGGATGAAGTGTACGTACGTACCGTTGGCACAGTAGCCTGGGCGTTCGCATAAGCGCGCGGCCGACGCATTAATATTAATATATTATTAAAAGTGGCACGCTCGGCTAATGCGTCAACCATTTACATAGAAATACGTGTACGTATAGCGGACATTTTAGCGGCGTAAATAAATTCGCCAAGTTGCCGTGCAGTACTATGTATCTACCACGGCACGCCGGGCGCCGCACCGCGAAGTTCCGCGAGAAAGCCGAGGGATTGAGTTGCGCCAACTACAAATGCCGCAACTTAGCTAGCAGCTTCTGGTTCTGGCGAAGCTACGTTGTTCCCGGTTCCTGGTGAATTTATTTCCAGCGAGCAAAAACTGAACGCGCCAGGAGGACGTTCGCTGGAGATTAAACAATTCTCGTTTCTTTATCGTGTTATTACTATAGTCGCGAATAAGCAGGCGAAAAAAAAAAGTCATTTCTCAGCGAGTCTCCCATTGTACGTAAACGTTGATGGAAGGAAGAAAAGAGGAATGATCGACGAGATTGCGGATCCGCGTTATCAGCGCCGGGATAATTAATGAACGGAACTCCTTTTCGAACGGTTTCCTTCGAGGGAGTGGTTTAATCGAAATTTTCGTGCTCCTTTCTCTTCGGTTTCAAGCAGAATCATCGTACGTAACAGTTCGCGCAGGGATTCTGTTCACATTTGTGCTGGACAGGGACTTTTCCGGCAAATATTAAGAGCGCGTTAAGTTTACCTAAAATCCGGTTGAATATTAAACGCGCATTACGGCCGTTCAAGGGTCGCGGGCACTCGTGTCGCGTTCAAGGGTCGAATTTCACGGTATTTAAGATAGGAATACGTTTTTGCATTTGTAATTCGCGTTAGAGTAGGTTTCGTGTTTTAATTGACGCGGCGCCGTTGCCCGAAGATAAAGCGTTTTTAATACACTTTTGTGCTACCTGGAGAACTGCTCTCCGTTAATTAATGTTAATTAGGACGCGGCTATATTTTCAATTCAATCCTGATAAAAAAAGCCTGCCAGGTTTTCAAACGGAGTGCCACGGAATAAGAACCGTCCCTGTATATACCGGTGATAAATAATTCAATTTGTCATCGTCGAGATAAGCGTGGCAATTGACTTTCGGTCCGTCGGTAAAAAGTTAGTCCGCTAAAATAACGTCGACATTTTCGATGGCAACTTTGAAGCCGTAAGTACGTAAGTACACACGGCAGAGTCGAGATAGTTCTTCTTCCGCGACCCGTCGTAGTTAAACCGATAACTTTATCGAGCAATTGTGGACGGGAACAGGGGCGAAAGATATCTGCCGGAGATACCGGGGAATAAAACTTCCCTCGTCGAAGTACGAGACCGTCGGCTTGATTTCTTTCGTGGGATAATTAAAGTCGAAAGTCTCACGGCTTCTCGGCCAAAACGAAGAAACGATTCAACTTTTTATTAGGTGCATCTCCCTCACGCAATTCCTTCTACGCGCTCTCGTTCATTATACACTTTTTATTTAGTTATTTCTCGCAATTATACGTCTGAACAATTCACGGGAACAACGGTAGCCCATAGAATGTAAATTTTGTTAACAATATACGTTTATTTACCGGGTAGTGTCATAAACCTTAGGTCACCGAATAATATTCGCTTTTTGATCGCTTTGACAAGGGATATTATTAAATTGAAATTGCAGTATACGCGTGCACGTAACTGTAATATCGTTGCTCTTTGTTCACTCGTTCAGATTATTGTTAATATCTAGCCCGGGCGGTGCGCAGCAATCGTATTTTACACAACAAAATAATAATTAATGCACAATGTGTCCCTGTCTTTGTAGCTACGTTCATAACGTCGATTTTGATACGTTACAAAATTAAATTAACCCTCTACTCTCGGCGAATTTCATCGTGCATAAGTGCAAACGTTATAATAAACGATACGTCGACATAACGAGTGAAGGCTATGTCGACAGTTGCAATGGGAACGTCTAAAAAGGAATAATTAACGCAGCTGCTGGTTCCGTTTCGTGACGCTACAAAAGGCAATCGTACTCGATGCGACGCGACATGGGAACTCGTCCCTCCGTCTCGAACTTAAAGACTTCCGGCGAAAACTAGGCCGAAAAGTTCGTCCGGTCGCGGTGCGCTCAGTTATAGAAAATTAGGAATCGCGTTAACTTGGTCGTTTCACCCTCATCGCTTCCTGGCCTACTTCCCACCATATTCAACCGATAGAATAATTAAACGATCATCAAGTTCGTGTATTTCGCGCAGATATCCTCGTTTGTAGAACAGTCGCGTTGTTGCGAACATATTTATTCGTGAATTACACGAGACGGAATGTATCACGCGGAAACCCGGCAACGTTACACCCCATTTCACAGAGTATATCGAGTCGGGTTCCCGGGGTCTCGAGTAAGGTCTCCCTTTATTCTCAGGCGTTATTTGCACACAATGGCAAAAGGTAAATAAGCACGGCGAGCGAAGCAGGGTGGAATGAGTTCGGGTAAAAACCCCTTAAAGAGTAATCGGCGTCGTTACAGAGTTTCTATCTTTCTCTCTCTTTCTGTTCGCTGCGCTGGCCGTGCACGATTATACATTAGACGTTACGCAAACTCGGCTCGACGCGAAATTAATTAAACGGCCAGCTGCACCGAAATTGCGACACGTAAGAAGTCAGAAAGATTCGTTTTACAAAGGAGCGGCCGCGGAAAGAAGACGTTTCGCGTTGCAATGGGAAATTGCCATCCTACGGGGAGGAATGTTGGCTCTGCGGTTCTGTTTCACCCCGCGTTTTCTGGCCTTTCATCGTTTCATCGTTTATAACGCAATTATTATAGAGCTGAATCGTGTCAGGCGATACGAGTTAATTGATACCTATTAGGGGGGCCAAGGAAAGGAAAAACCTGCACGACAATGGCGGCTGATTATGTTCGATTAATGCCCAGCTCGAACGAGCATATTTGTTATAATATTAATTTTGCTCGCATCGAAGCGATCGGTCCGTTTAAAATATTAATAGTACGGCGAAATTGATATTACCGTGTTTTACCCAGCCGCGTTATTTCGCCGAAGACAATTAAATGGCATAATGACGCGCACTATCGAATTGTTAACAAATAATTTTGTCGTAATACGTTTTGCAAGTCGAGAGGAGATCGGTATTATTTCATTTGTCTTAAACTTTCATCTCGATGGGAGAGATCCTATTTTTCAGGAGACAGTATTTCCTTCTTGAATTTCTCTTAATCCGTCCTCCAAGTAACATAATCCTCCCTTAGTCAGCGTTCAGGATCTCCCTTTCTAGTTGCACCGAGATCGCATCTACCCGAGCTCGTACAAACTTCTTTGCCGAGTTCAAAAAGAATCCCTCGTTCTCTAATTAATCCCTGCTACATTTTTACGAACCAACTCAATTTTCGTTCAGTGACTTCTATTCTTTGACGAGAATCGTAAATAGAACAATTGTCGATTTCTAAGTAAACGACGCGAGGGGAGAGGGAATGCGGTAACGGGAGAGGACCGATCGAAGGGGCGTTTTCACACTTTTATTAGATTCTCGATCGGATGGCACGCAGCGAGCATACCTATCTGCACTCGGGACGGGGACTCGTTGCCGTTGCTCGGCACGAGCCCCTAAAGAGCTCAACGGGCGCAGCCAACGCTCCGTATCGGGGCAGGAAGATCCGATTATGGCTTAACCGCATTAAACGCGGAAAGTTTACTTTCGGTAATTCGAAGTCTGAAAGGGTCCGGACTCGAGGCGCACCTGCAACACCGTGCCACCTGCCTCTCCTTCTACCGCTTCCTCTTCCGTGAGAGACAGACATTCAGACGGACTAGTACTACTGCTGCTGCTGCTTCTATCGGCGTCTCTCGTTCCGCTCGAGTGCCAATGCGGACGCCGCAGTCTTCGAGACTGTTTACACCGACGCCCGTCCACCCCCGCCCGGTATCGTTTTGTCCCCGACACGTCGCGTTTCCAACGAACGTGTACCCAGCGTACACACGGGAACAAGCGCAAGTGCATTTCACGCGATCCTGACTCGTTCCTTCTTACTTTTGTCACTTCGTTGGATGGTTCCGACGGTTTGCCCCGTCTAGAATGGGTCAAAAGGGATTCTTCAGCACCGAAGATGGGTCGATCTCCACCGTCCGGATGACAGTGGACGTGGAGAGCACCGTCGATAGGCGGCCTGTCGGGGCTTTCTTCGTTCTTTGTACAGGACGGAGAAAGTGATGGGTGAAATTTATCTCGAGATCCATTATCATATATATGGGGTGTCGTTCTTTTCGACGTTCGAATTTATCAGGTGTTCGTACCGATCGTGTCTTACCACGAAACCTGAAGTGATTTATAAACAGAGTACAATTTTTATATTTCCACGTCGATGTTTAAATAAAGTAGCGTTTGTGCCTGGGTTAAGTTTGTAATAAGAGATCTCGTGGAGTTTTTCCCGTTTTCATTTAGAGACCGAAAACACGGGCTTCCGGTTGGACAGTGCACGGTTGAAGGGTAGTCGCTGGTAGGCGAATCTGCATTGCTCTTGTGCCGGGTTAGGTTTTTGGGTTAATTTCAGCTTTGAGGTTGCGGCGGTCACGAACGGCCGGAGTAGTTGCTTTTGATGGTAAAGTCGGAGGAAGAAAAAACTCGACTTACGTACACATAAGC
>NW_017137815.1:33179-36597 GCF_001652005.2 Ceratina calcarata | reverse complement strand
TATCTACAGCTTGTGGCTATAAATATTTCCCCTATCAATGGCAAACTGTAAAAAATTGTTCCATTTTTTGTGTTACGAGCGCCCGGACTAAATGGCATAATGACGCGCACTATCGAATTGTTAACAAATAATTTTGTCGTAATACGTTTTGCAAGTCGAGAGGAGATCGGTATTATTTCATTTGTCTTAAACTTTCATCTCGATGGGAGAGATCCTATTTTTCAGGAGACAGTATTTCCTTCTTGAATTTCTCTTAATCCGTCCTCCAAGTAACATAATCCTCCCTTAGTCAGCGTTCAGGATCTCCCTTTCTAGTTGCACCGAGATCGCATCTACCCGAGCTCGTACAAACTTCTTTGCCGAGTTCAAAAAGAATCCCTCGTTCTCTAATTAATCCCTGCTACATTTTTACGAACCAACTCAATTTTCGTTCAGTGACTTCTATTCTTTGACGAGAATCGTAAATAGAACAATTGTCGATTTCTAAGTAAACGACGCGAGGGGAGAGGGAATGCGGTAACGGGAGAGGACCGATCGAAGGGGCGTTTTCACACTTTTATTAGATTCTCGATCGGATGGCACGCAGCGAGCATACCTATCTGCACTCGGGACGGGGACTCGTTGCCGTTGCTCGGCACGAGCCCCTAAAGAGCTCAACGGGCGCAGCCAACGCTCCGTATCGGGGCAGGAAGATCCGATTATGGCTTAACCGCATTAAACGCGGAAAGTTTACTTTCGGTAATTCGAAGTCTGAAAGGGTCCGGACTCGAGGCGCACCTGCAACACCGTGCCACCTGCCTCTCCTTCTACCGCTTCCTCTTCCGTGAGAGACAGACATTCAGACGGACTAGTACTACTGCTGCTGCTGCTTCTATCGGCGTCTCTCGTTCCGCTCGAGTGCCAATGCGGACGCCGCAGTCTTCGAGACTGTTTACACCGACGCCCGTCCACCCCCGCCCGGTATCGTTTTGTCCCCGACACGTCGCGTTTCCAACGAACGTGTACCCAGCGTACACACGGGAACAAGCGCAAGTGCATTTCACGCGATCCTGACTCGTTCCTTCTTACTTTTGTCACTTCGTTGGATGGTTCCGACGGTTTGCCCCGTCTAGAATGGGTCAAAAGGGATTCTTCAGCACCGAAGATGGGTCGATCTCCACCGTCCGGATGACAGTGGACGTGGAGAGCACCGTCGATAGGCGGCCTGTCGGGGCTTTCTTCGTTCTTTGTACAGGACGGAGAAAGTGATGGGTGAAATTTATCTCGAGATCCATTATCATATATATGGGGTGTCGTTCTTTTCGACGTTCGAATTTATCAGGTGTTCGTACCGATCGTGTCTTACCACGAAACCTGAAGTGATTTATAAACAGAGTACAATTTTTATATTTCCACGTCGATGTTTAAATAAAGTAGCGTTTGTGCCTGGGTTAAGTTTGTAATAAGAGATCTCGTGGAGTTTTTCCCGTTTTCATTTAGAGACCGAAAACACGGGCTTCCGGTTGGACAGTGCACGGTTGAAGGGTAGTCGCTGGTAGGCGAATCTGCATTGCTCTTGTGCCGGGTTAGGTTTTTGGGTTAATTTCAGCTTTGAGGTTGCGGCGGTCACGAACGGCCGGAGTAGTTGCTTTTGATGGTAAAGTCGGAGGAAGAAAAAACTCGACTTACGTACACATAAGCTTTCTAATTATGAATGTTTTTATTATGTTATAAATACGTGAACGTGAGATTGCAGTATTTTAATCTATCCCATCGACGACGATGGTGTCTAAGCTTTAACGATGGAACGAGATAAGTAAATCTTCTCCTCGATTAGTCTCGGTGTTTAAGTTGCAACGAAGACGACCAGTTAATTTTGCTTAGTCAGCTGGGTCGGAAGAGAGGTAATTAAAAAAAATCCGCGTTCGACAAAATCCGGCAGACGTTTTCCCGACTTTTCCAAATTATCCTACCTCGCGGCTTCTTCTTTCTCATAGTCAGTTCATGAAGCGGGTCGGTTTATTCGGTTGTAAAGGATTCCGTGATTAAAGAGTAGAGCAAACAATCGAAATTGGTTTTCTGCGTGGACCCGGGGCTCGAGCAGTAAAGTGTACGCCCGGTATAATTAATGGCGTAGCACGGTTATTGTGTTTTATTGGCCACCGCGTGATCGTTCGGCGACGCTAATTGCGTCGGTCTCCCTAAACGGGTGTACATGGATCCGTTAAACAACCGATTCCTGGTCGACGTTCCTTTTTTAATCATATCGACCCGGCGCGCACGGATTAATTGAGTTTCACGTACTAAAAAGACCGGGATTTAACGCGTTGCCGCGGGAGTCGACTTTTCACGGAGCAATTCGCCACGGAATGGACCGTCACTTTTCCTGTTTACTGCGGGACAGTCGTTCTTTCACGCTACCTTCGGGAGCAGGTCGATTGAATTCGTGAGAAAGTATATTTCATAAATATTTCCTCGAATACGAGTTGTAATATTTTTTTTAATGATCTCGTATCATTACTCTTTCGTGGAGATCTATAAACATTTCGACCGCAAACGATGGATCAAGAACTCCATAAAGACGCGAAGTTGCAGCTGTGGCCGTAAAGCAATCGTCTATAGACGTTTCAACTTCAAAAGTAGGTTGAAAAAGGATTTCATAAAAGAGTAAATTCTCGTTATAGAAGTCCAATTACTATTTACTCGATGTTCCAACCATAAAGTCATACAAGCGTACCATTAAGAATTCTTTGAAGACATACAGGGGAAATATGGTCAACAACCTCGTCAATTATCAATTTCCTTATCCAAATGCAGTATCTTTATATGAGTTCCAAGACTGACGGTCGTTTGTGGTATTATTTGTTTTACGAATGTTGAAGACTAACATTTGGGAGAGGAATAGGTCGACCGCATTTCTCTTTGTTTTTTCGTTTCCATAACGATGCGAGGTCGCGTCCATGTGGCAAATGGTCCTCGTAGAAAATCGGTAGGGATGCTCTCGCGGCGGCAGCTTGCGGGCAGGTGAATCCTTCACCTGCCAGGCAGCTGGCAGCAACTTTTTCGTACCTGTTGAGGAGTCGGATCCGTGGCTCGTGCCACGCGTTTTCAAAGGAGCTTCGCGATTCCTTGCACCCGGCGCTGATGCGTGCTCCTCTAATATAATGGGAGATAAATAAAGCGTTGAGCCGGTCGTTGCACGTATGAGAATAAATTAAAGTTTTTAGGTAGAGCCAGGAAACTTCCTGTATTTTACTTTTTTCCTTTCTTGCTCGTTTAAGGATGTACTGGCTATACAATCAATTCTAAAAGTTTATGTACTTTAGAAAAACGCATTTCCTATAATTAAAAAGAAATCAGACGTCGGAAGAACAATACTAATAATAAATAGCTACGTGCTAAAAAGTATAGAAGGAAATATCCAATATCCAATTATTGA
>NW_017137815.1:15959-31652 GCF_001652005.2 Ceratina calcarata | reverse complement strand
CTTGTACATCCTTAAAAGAGAGATCCATATTTGCGATAGCGCAACTTCTAAATTGAGTTTAAAAAGTGTTATATATATATAATTTTTTTTTAATGCGAGTTACCTCACATTTTTCGGCCCGCGTTATTGCATCTTTATCGTAAATTACGAAGTTAACAGGAAGTTCTCTCAAACTCCCGAACTTTTGTTATCAATTACGCGCAGTTTGATAGGCCGGTGGAAAAAATATGTTTGCGAAATCCTTCGGGGATCGCGGACCACCTTCGTTTCGAAACAGTGATTTATTCGCGTTCACGCTCGGCTGATCTGCATAGTTTCAACGTGACTATCACAATATTACGTGAACCGTTGAGCGTGAAAGGACATTGTACGTAATTCGTTTCTGCCGTAGGTACGCGAATAGGTTAAGCGAGGCGACGCGACTAATAAGGTTAAAAGTTGCGCTTAATTGCTAGATGAATAGATAAAGAAAATTATTATGCGCACGTGCACGCGTAATCCACTTTTACCGGGCCGTTCTTCTAAATGTTTTTTAAAACACGCTCTATAAATTCACTTCTTCGCTGCTCGTATCGACTACAGAGTAATTTATATGTACATTTAATCGATTAATTAAATAATACGTAAGCCGGGTACGCACGTTTTCTCTAGTTTTTGTCTTTATCCTACGGCTCGATAAATCAGCTTTAGAATCAGATCCTCGTATACGTTACCTCTGCACGTCGTCTCGGGGAGCTGCTCGTAGTTTTCCAAAGTTACCATATTTCATGGGAATTTCGCACAATCTGCCTACCGCGAGATTTGCATCCGCGCAATAACACGAATGCTAATCAGAGAATCCTCTATCTGTTTCAGGTAAGCGATAAATTCATCCCGGCTATCGCCGAGCTCGGAGATTTGTACGCCCCGTCGTATTCTTTTTCTCTTCTTTCGTTTAATTGCGAAGAGGCGAAATTATCTTTGGTACGCGTGAGTCACCTTTTGTTCTTTTTATAATCAGCGTATATTATATTATTTCGAACGAGACAGATTCTGTGCCGAGTAATTCTACACTAGATCCTGATTTATATTTCGCGAGATATTGTTTTATGAGATTATTAAAATCCATAACGGAGTTTAATATAAACGTCCGAAAGCTTGATTAGGTCAATATTTGTCTACGATGATAAACAGAACTTGCTACCGTTACACTATTAAACGCCCACCGATGACAACCAATGAGTGATAGTATATTGTGTAACAATTCATATCGCACCGCACGCTTCCGATAATCGATGTTTCACTTCGGAACAAATTCCCCTTATGAAACGTGCTACTAGCCATGTGTTCAATTACACAGGAATTTGTAATTGCGATCGGTGCACGGTAAATCGGTTTTAATTCAGCGGCTCCCGAAATCATTTGTTGCTTCATACGAGAAATACCTTTTTCGTTTGAAAGCCTATAACGTTGATCTCTCGTTATCGAAACGATGCTTGGCGACAGGCAGAGCGCACCGTTCCAACGAACGCTCCCTCTAATCGGTGGAACGCGCGATTATGGTTAATGAAAGAGGCGTAGAATGAGAACGATGCCGTTAGGCGGGGCCTAACGTGAAACGATTGACATCGATCGAGGGTGCACAGGTAGCTTTCGAATTAATCGTCTCTAATTAGGAGAAGTCGCGGCGGGCGGTGGTATTAGCAATTAGTCGAAATTAATTAACGCCGGTTTAACGAGCAGACTCGATAGGCTCGACACCACGCGGTGTAGGTTTCTTTGGTTTCCGCGCTTTGATTCCTTGTGGCCCCCTTTAATCCAGCCAAAACCGAGCTGATAGACGCAGCGCGTTGGGACAACGCGACACATGCCATGTTCCTCAAAATCTGCTGACCATCATGGTTATCCGCTAAGTGCACGGTACACGGTTGCGCGCACGATCATGGCCGCCGCGAACGAGTGGACCGGTGATTTTCACTCCAGAACTCCCGCAGGTGTACACCGTTTTCGTGGCCGTACATACGCGCGTATATGCTCGCTAACTCTCTGGTTAGTCTCGACGCTGCTCCGTTGCCGCGAGGCCGTGAGCTCTCGTGCGCCCGTAAAGCACGAGTTTAGGGCTAATTTTCATTTATGGCGTATTTGATCTCCTATCTTAATACACCGTCGGGGTCGCGGAAACTCGCTTCCGGATTCATTTTGTTTTATTAACGGCGGCAACGTACTCGGGCCGGAACGTTAGTTTAGCACGACTCCAAGCGCAAATCCCTCGCAGCGAGACGCGGTCCGGATAGTTTCTCACCGGCTATTTCGTCCCGTGAATTCTGATACGGTGTTTGAACTGCTCGCGATACTATTTACCGGCTCCCTGTCGCTTCTCAAGTGTGATTCTTCCGAGGAATTGATAATTTGCTTTTTTCCTTATTTGTCTGGATAAATTCTCAATTGAATTTTCCATTTAAACGAGAACGAGTAATAAAAACTTGTTCTTACTCCTGGAAATTGTCTACCAGCTCAGTCGAGATTCTTAAATTATCCATTCTCATCCGGTATCTATCACCCTGTTCGAAGCTCTTACTTCAAGTTTCTCAATACCGTTCGACAGTTTGATGGTTTCCATTCCCATTCCGTATTCCTCGCAGGGAATAACGGAAGACAACGGGCTTCTCCTCGTTCCTTTTTGTTACGTTTCAATCTCGTTTGGTCGGCAATTTTCCAGGAAGATCAACCGCGCCGGTTATTCCTTTTCCTTTGACTCATCTATCAGTTTTCCATGCACCCACCGCTCTCCGTTTATCTCGTTAGAGACTCGCCAAAATTTAAAATTTATGTACCTTCCCGATTCATTTATATGTAAATGTATGAGAAACACAATGAGTGAAAAAATAATTAATTGAACCGAAGTCGAGTTAGATTGGAAAATTATCGAACGTCGGAGGTTTCGTTGTAAGGATCAAAGTAATTTTCCCGTCGTATCTAAATATAAATAGAGCCATCGATGACGGGAATTTCGGACGTTCGCGTACGATTCGGCGACCGAGAAAATGGAGTTGTCCGGCAAATAAATTCGGTCCGCTCGCACGGCTGACAAAAACCGGCGAGCGCCGCCCGATAAAATTTGCGTACGAATGCCGCGTTCACGCGTCGTTGATGAAAATGGACATTAACCTGTCCCCTTTCGGTCGCCAGCGCCGATTTCGTTTTTCGAATAGCTCCACCCGGGACATAAAACCACCGTCGCGTCCTCGACTTGGTTTATCGATGTTCGGATTAAATATGATTCGCGCTTCACCCCAGTTTTTATCGAGTTATTAGCCAACAAGTGTCTTATACAACCTGTCAGCGTTTCGCTGATTTCTCTATCACAGCTGGTCATCAGATACTGTTCTCTATGACACAAGTGCCTTTTTCTTTTAGAATCTTGTTAAAGAGTTTGTATTTAAATTTGTCAAGTCTCGTTGGAGTTGAACGTGTCTTCGAGTCGACGAGCTCTCGGTAGAAAATTGGTTCGAGCCAGGGAGAGATAATTTATCCAGCGTAAGCAGTTGGGGGTAACTTTGGTCACTCTTTAATACGTCGCGCGAAGTTCGTATAAAAGAAATCGTGTTTGCCTCATTCGAGGTGTATTTCGTTCACGTAGGACGCACGGTGCCGATTTTCCAGCAGCGTAGCCACAACCACAGTGGCGAATTTTCTTCTTAAAACGGTTTCTCCTGGCGCTAACTTTCCGGTTACGTCGGCCACGACCGCGTCGTCGGCAAAATTGAATTTTATTTGTTCGTAACTCGACTATCCACGTCTAACGTCGGGCGTCGTCGTCGCGGCGTGCCGCGTCGCTAGAATCGAAACTTTCTACCCTATCCCCTCGGAACGAGTAATAGAGGTTTCTCGGTATTACGTTAAATTGTAAAAGCTCGTTCTCGGTGTCCATTCGGTCACGTCGAGGGTATTTCACGACGTAAGCATCGAGACGCGTGCGAGGAATCGAAATATCAGCGATGCTCTTCGGTCCTCGGACGCCTTCCCTCGAATTTAAAATTGTCCGACCAATTTTAGGCCGATCCAATGTACGCGGCTTGTACGAAATACGCATTTGAGTAATTATTCTTTTTCATTGTAGAGGACACGGTACAGCGTTTTACTTTGCGACAAGAATTCGTATTTTCGTCTCTTATTCTCGATTCTTTCGTTCATAATGCGTTCTATTGTTAATTAAGGGCAATGGAGCCAGATAAATGAATTTTAGTTGGTTGAAGACGGCGCGGAATTCTTCCAAGTGCCTCGGAAAATTGGCTGGCGGAGTGGCGCATTGTGTCTACGAGAAGTTTTGTATCGCAGGCGGAAAAACAAGGCCGGATTAAGAGTTTGACCGCTGTTATTCGTTCCCTTGAACCCGGGAAGATCTCAAGCGTTCTCTTTGTTATCCTTCTGCCGCGTTCCAACCCTCGAACTCCTCCTCTGCTATTTAAGCGATCCTCTAATTTAGGAAGATTTTCACTTTGACAGTAACCGATACTTGGACAGATACTGATCCTTGCTCGCACTTATCCTCTCTATTATTCAATCATCGTTTTACGCGGAAAATATTTGTAACAGACCGATAGTCTCGTACGTACAGGTTCCCACGTTGCAGAAAAACTAGCTTTATTAAACGCTTAATCTTGTTGTCGCATTATACGACGCTCGCTAGTTCTTTTAATAAAAAGTAATAAGAAGACCTGTGGGACAGTGTATATTATTTTCGCATTACTCACGTTTTACGATGCGAAAGAAGACAACCTGTCCCGGTGATTAAAATTTCCGCCTCGTATACGCGCCGGGCAGGGCATTATTTAAATATTTGCCCCCGTTGGCCGGGCGATTAAAAAATATTTGCCCGCGTTTTTCACCCTGGAATCCTTAAACGTTGGAGGACCGCTAAATGCCCCAGCTGGAGTCCGCGATAAGCCGTTATTATATTCGCGAAAAATCTGGTAAAGCGTGAAGGAGACAGGAGGGCAGACCCGCGGGAAAGGGTTGTAATTTCGACGAAAACGTTTATCAGGAAATATCGGTCGTCCTCCCTTCTCGCTTAATTTTCAAGGGTGAACGGAAGCAGAACAGCGGAGAGAGTCAGCGTGGCGTCAAATTGCGCTTAAACGGCGATCCGCAATTACACGTTACCGCGATGAATAACGAAACGGCGCGTGACTGCTCGCTCGCTCTTTTTCGCGTATCGCTAAATAAAATCGCGAGATTATGCGGCGTAACGTCTTTCTGTTGCGCGTTGTTGCGCCAGCGGAAAGAAAAAAAAAAATGCGCGAACGGTTTGCTCAACGAGCTTGATAGCGTAAAAGCACTTGATACCGACACCTGTTTCGTTTCCGCCCCGTCGGGTGTTGCGTTACAATTTGACAACGAGGTAAAGAATTATACCATGCACGTACTGTTCAACTATTTGTAACACCATGTCGTTTCATACGTGCGTAGCAAAGAGGATTCTCTCTACTAATTCCACTCGATAGAGAACATTTATAACGTGGAACGAATTGAAATCTATTTGCATAGCATTCGAAACGATTTTCTCATCAATCTTTCACGGAGAAGGGTAATCTTGCCAAAAATGCGTCTTAATTAATCAACCGTGGTTCGTTTAAAACTGGTTCGAATCACGAATTAGCATGTAAGGTTTCTTTGGACCGAGTTTCTTTTTAACCCGCGAGCCGGTCGATTAATCAAGCGAGATGCGTGAACGCGCTATAAATCAAGTCGGGGTAGAGCGGCGTGTCCAATTTTTCAGCCCGAATTTCCTTCGGGTCGATAGTTTTTCTCGTTCGAAGAAAATCGATCGATCAAGCCCGGCGCGCCAGTCGGGGCCGGAGTTATTAATCGGTAAACTTGCAAATAAGAGCTACGAGATAGAGTCGGGCCTTGTTCAAAGTAGCGGGAATCGCTCTAACTAACCACACGGTATTAACCGTTTGTGGTCGACGGCTATAATACTGGTTCTGGCAATGGACTTTTACCTAAGCATCGCTGCGGCGGCGACGGCGCCGCGTCTTTAACTCCTCCGGCTTTACGACTTCCCCGTTTATTGGTCGACCGGTAGCAGCTATCTGTAATGAAATTGTAACTACGCTCGATCGGTACCGGCTACGAGTTTGTACACAGGCGGTGGGATTTATAAATCGTCAATTAATCGTTGATATAATTTCTTGAAGAAGGCCAAGCCTTAAAGGCTAAACAGGCTCGTTTCGTAGTATGATTTATGGATCGCTGTGTACGCGCGATAGGCACGCGTTCATCGCGAGATTAGCGTGATTCCACGCTGGTAATAGGAACGTTCGGATCCGTGGCTATCGGAAACGCCCTTTCGACGCCCCCTTCGGCCGGTTCTCGCTCTCCGCGCGTATTTCTCGGATTTTCTGCATTTATCACGGTGCCAGCTTTTTTCAAAACCGTCTGGCCATGACTGCGGAACAAAAACCGTTTCAACGATCGACTCGCACGATTTCATGCTGGTTACGAGCTAATTAGAGATCACTGTTTGTTCGAAGCGTGTAATAACGGCGGGAGTTCGCGGTGTTTATCAAGTCGAGATTTATCGCGTTAATTTGAATAAAAACCCGTTTCATCGCGAAACAAGAGTCACGGAAACGCGAATAATTAGTAATTTTTTTTTTAATCGGGATCCAACCGTAATTGTACATTCTCATTAAGAACGCAATGGTGAATTTTATTATTAAATGTACACGTGTGTGCAGTTGATCAATATCATAAACGGAGCAGACCTATCATGAATTTATAGACTATGATAATGATCAGTTTTTAGACGATATCTTGTTGTCTTTCGTCGATGTACAAAATAAGCTCGTTGAATCGCAAAACTTGTCTGCCACTCGAATTAGCACGAAGCCATCAGAATATTATTATTGGGTTCTTTCAGAACGGGTTACCATTCATCGATGGCTCGTCACATTCGCGCCTTTGTCGATTCTTCCGGTTGGCTGCTGGCGTTTTCAAATCGAAACGTTCTCTAGGGACGCGTATTGTACAGATCTCAGGGAAAAGAAACGTCCGAAACAATGCGGATCGGTGGCCGAAAGGGTTACGGAGGCAATGACGCCTGAAAATGTACTCGACGCGATTAATTCGACCACTTAACGGCGCGAAATTAAACGGAGAGGAAAGGCGAGCGAGAAACGAAGACAGAGAGCGAGAGAGAGAGAGGGAGAGAGAGAGAGAGGCGAATTGCTGCTGCTCTGTAAGAGTACGTAGGTACGTTGAACCGAGCAACTGAGCGAGAGCCGAATAAAAAGGCCGGTTCACCGGCTACGCCTGCCTCTCCTCTTTCCGTTCGTTCCTCTGCTATAATCTTTCCACCGTTCACCCCGTTCTTTTTGTTCGTTCTCGCTCTCGGCTCCACCGGAACAACCTGTTTCACAGGCTCCACTGGAAAAATCGTCCCAATGCAGGGTACCGGGTGCAATCGTGTAATACCGTATCGCTCCTTTCTCTCTCCGCGCGTCGTCTTTCTTCGCGGCACTGCCATCCCGGCCTCGAGGCTCTCTCCTCTCCTTTTTCCTCCGGCCGAGGGACGGTGTCTCTCGTCGACGCTATATAATCAGAAGATTTGCAATTCCCCCGCGTGCGCCGCGCGCGAAACGGATTTTTACGAGGGCTCGCTTGAAAACTGATGGAGCAACGCGCCGCTCGTGAATGGAGCCAGCTGCGGATCCGGTTCGACGCTATTTTCCTCTTTTTTCTTCCTCTTCCCTCTCTCGTTTCCTCGCCGGGATCGAAGTGGTTGGAATTATGGTTTCCTCAAATTTTTTTTTTACTCCCAGTCTCGGTTTTTCGTGTTACTAGAGGCGCTTCGTTCTCTCGGGCAACGACGGTGTCCATGCGGTGGTGAAAGAAGCGCACCGGCGTTATCAAGCTCATTGTAAATCGCGTAAACAACGGTTCTGCGAATTTTTTTCACGCGACTGACTGATCGATTGCGAAGACGAACGAAGATTCTTACTTGGTCGTAATAAACGGTCGTTCTCCGGTATATCTTTGAAACAAATTTCAACTGCAATTTGTCTCGCGGTACTTTCGCGCGGCGGAAAATTAGTGTCATCGTCGGGCCGCAGGAAGCGGTCGACCCTGCAATTTATAGTGACGCTGCGCCCACGGTCACGATTTCCCCAGGAAATCCTTCGATCCGGGGTAATTCTAAGGATTCTCCTTTATCTATCATCCCCCTAATTTGGCCCCCGCATTTTGATCACCGTCTCTGCCTGTTCGCGAGAACGGTATGGGAACGTCTCTGCGTTTCTACCCCGTGTAATTAGCGATTTCCAGTTACATTGCGTTTCAGTTCCCATACAAATGTCTCGGCTATCAGATCGCGTCGAGTGAATCGCAGGAAACGTTGAAAAAGACACACTCGTTTTTGTCGCGACGGCCACAATGATATCTGCGCGTCACGCGAGTGAATTAAGTAGACCGTCGAGGTTTTATGAGACGAGATTGGTATCCGAAGGTTCTTAGCGTTGGATCCAGTTACCCGGTATTAAATTCTGAGGCTTGTAATTACAACGAAAATGATTTCGAAGATCAGCGTTAAAAGCGTAAGGGCAATTAAAAACTGCAACGTTTCTCCTTAATGCTGTTTTCATAGGCTAGGTCTGTGTACGTGTTTCATTTAGTTCCATATATAATATTCTCCAATTATTCCGGTTCGAAACGAACGTCTTTTCGTCGGCGAATAACGATAATTCATTCGGGCAGGCGAATATGTTTGATTCTCGAGCAACTCGAGGCGAACGCATTTTCGTGGAACAACGGTGTACACGGGCAAATGTGGCACGGAGCTTCTAACGCAACGCTGCTCGCGAAACTTGTTTCGCACATGCACGGTCGGATCGGTTTCTGATGCACACAGAGACAGAGACAGAGACGGCGAGAACGACAGCGAGAGAAAGAGAGAGAGAGAGAGAGAGAGAGAGAATGGATTCCCGGGGGTTCGGCGATCCACTGGGTCTGAATGGCGTTAAGTAGGGGGAGGGCGAGGATTTCGATTTCCCTATGTGTCGCGTTAGAAACGCTGAATTAAATCGAGCTTTCGGGATGCCCGACGAGATACACCGTTCTCGTGTATCCACGCAACGTTCCACGCTTCGGGAAGTTAATAGCGCACGGTTTTCCGGAACTTGCAAATTTTCCGCACCGTTTTAAGCTAATGGGAATGTTTCGCGCTCGAGTTTGTTTTCAGTTTCACCGTTGAATAAATGGTGATTTGAATGATGGACTCGTTTAGGCAGAGTTAATCGTCAAGAAACGAGATAACTAATTATTCGCTGCTTCTTAATCGATTCTTACGATAATCGCGTAATCGAGTGAGCGAACGGGGCGGGTGAAACCAAGAGAATCTAGCCGGTCATTTTGAAGAAGAGACAGAGGGAAAGAAAATCTTGTTGAACGCACAAAAGCCGCGCTGTCCCGCGAGTATGTGTCACCGGCAGGAGATTCCGAGTGAAATTAGTCTCCAGCAATTAACGTCCGGCCGTAGCGCGGATATAAATCCGGCGCGTGTTGCGCGCGCTGTCGCTGGTTCGCGCTTCCACCTCGCCCCAAGCCCGAAACCGCCCTGGCCGTCCGCGTGTACATCTACACGGCATCCGGTAACCCGTGACCCGTTGCCTCCGCCCTCGGTCGGGTACGCATCAAAGCGAAGTAATGCAGTTGCCAGTCGAACGCTTGCACAATGTCAGCTAATGAGTCGGCTCTTGATGAACCTCCCGACGATGACGCGTACCTATAGATCGATGGGATTGTCCGATCGTTTTCCAGTCGGCTCGGCCAACCCCCGGCGGGTTGTTACTCGTTTAATTCGACGATATATCGCTCGGATTACCGCGGTTTCGTTTCGCGGTAATACCGACCTTCTCCCTTCCTCTGTTCGTTCATGCGCGACGTCGTCCGATATCGAATCGACACAATTTATGACGGAGTAAGGAAACCGTGGAAAGAGTCTTTGAGAATCATACGGGACGCGGCTTATAAATAATATTTAACGAATACTAAGAGTCGTCGTGGTTCACGGACGTTCTATCGGGCACTTTGATCTCGAATTGATTGAATGTCGCCAGCGGTATTTCCGCTGATTCTCCTCTCTGTCTTTCGTCGTTTGTCTGTTTACACGGGATAGAATAAAAGGTGAAACGGGAACAGATTCGACGATATCCGTTTGACGTATTCGGGTCGTCCACTAGCTTTTGTAGTTGACCGGGCTTCGGGCATATACATATGAGCCGGTGTTGGATACGTCGATGGATGCGGTTCGTACCGGACCATTCTCCATCGCTCCGTCGCGTTCTTCGCATGCCTAGTCCGGTGATCGCGACCCAGCCCTTAATTGGATATCAAATTGTAACGAGACAGGCAAATATTTAGTTTTTACCCAGAACTGCGGTTTCCCTGATTTATCGGTATCTCTCTACGGTTTTTAATCAATTCCAGTCCCCCGATGCGTCAAGGCTTTCGAATAAAATTATTTTTATCAATACATCTGATCGTTCTCACGATTCATCAACGAGACCTAATTTTACAATGAGAAAAATTGGACATTTAAGTGAGTCGAGGTGCGAACTGTCCGATCGAAACGGGGACGAGAAAAGATCGCGGAAGGATAGGTTTGCCGCGTGCAGAGTCACGTAATTAAGTATTGATCAGGGCGGTGGCTCCTGCGGCGATCCCGTGTTCCACCTGTTGCCAATTTCTGTTTCCCTCGAGCAGCGACGCGATTCGATAAAATAACCGTTGACCCTCTCCGACAATCGAACCTACTTTCCCGTCGAAACTACCCTAATCCGGTTTTTCACCGCGCTTCTAGATCGTTTACAAATTTTCGCGCCTCTGTCAAACTTCCGTCACTCCGTCCTTTGCTTCGTTCAAGGCAACCGTGTCTTACGATAATTGCTGTTTCGATCGACGAGTCAGTTATAGTCTGTGGAATAAATAATTTTGGACACGAATCGCGTATCATTTGATGAACGCAATGGTACGTGCGCTACCGGTAAACTGATAATTGCACAGGTAAGGGTAGATACACAAGCAAACGTCATGATACGGGATTTACGAGGAGTGGTCGGTGAAGTTTCGAATCCTCCTTGAAAGCTGATTTATACGCCGTATATTACAATGGTCACCTAACGAACATAATTCCAGGATGGAGCAACAATAAATAACCATCCGTAATTAGCATTTAGCTCTGTTTGCTCATAAGTAATTGCTATTCAAGCAGCGCGTAGAATAACGCCGGGCCTCGAGTGATCGATATGAACCACTTCAACTATAATACATACGAGTTTCGGTTGAATTATCGTAAGCACAACTGGAGAAAGTTCGATAGAAGTCCTCGACAGTAGTTGGGGCTCACGTATTATAGTAAACACGTAAATCGGTCAACTAGGATTAACTCGAACGGCAAAAGATTATTGACCGTCACATTAGGATTTGCGAATTGATGAAATTGGACAATGCAGTTACAAGGAATTGAGATTATTACTAAACTCCCATGAAACAAATTGCGTTCGACGGTAATTCGATCCGTAACGTTGGATCAATATCGATCAGGATGCGTCAGGATCCGATGCGACGTACGCGGCCGCAATTATCGATTGAATATCGAAGCCTCCGATGACGGAATAATATTTACGACCAATAATGAGTACATCGTAAAACAATATATAACGGGATGCGAGCGCATACGGTATTTTGTCACGGTGTACCTACCTGGAACGGGAGAAAACTTGCCTGCCCCCCGCCCTCCCCGTTAATTACTTTTTAATTAAACTAATAAATCGTTCTCGCCCGACCGATCCGGAGTAGCCAGAAAATTAGTGTCATTTAGTCCTGTCAAGCTGTTGCCGCAATAACTGTCACCGAATTTAACGATCGATACGCTTTAACAGTTCGGGTTTAATGAGGCCGATGCGAAATTGATAAAACCGCGACGATCGCGATTCGACGATGTTCGACGCTCGGATTTAAAATCGGCAATAAACAGCGAATCGAAGTAGTTCGAAACGAAGAGTTTGCTCGGACGATTTTTACACAAAGCTCCGAGGACGTTTACGTAACTACTCTAGTTAAATTTGCGAGTCAATTTATAAGTAGCATTCGTTGTCACCTGCGTAAATTCTGAACGAACATTCGCGTAGCGAGGAGATATCATCCCCAGTTAGCAACGCGAAGATCTAATTGTCCCGTTTCGCAATTTGTCAAGTGAACTAGACATGGTAACGAGCGAAAACAAGGGAGCCGAAACTTCTAAGAGGATGAAGCGTTACGAATTTACCTCGCCGACTACAACCTCGCCACCCCTACCTCCCCCCTCCTCCTTCGCTTCGCCGTTCGACTGGCTAATTTCGCTCGTGTCCGATTAACTCCGGCAATCGATTATCTATGCCGCGTCGAACGCGCGGTTAAACCGGGTGACAAACTGGCGATAGGAATATTCCTTTGTCTCCACGTTGAAAATGAAAAACGAGCGAGTCGTATCAGCCGGTGCGTTAGCGAAATTACTTCGATTAATCGAACAACGCCAATTGAATGTCGATGGCGGCTGATAAAAGCGCGTATCGCGATTTGAATGCCGTGGAATCGTCCGAGGGGAAGTAACCATTTATCACGGCAATTTGAAAAGTCGAGCAGGCGGACGAGAGTTATACAGTTTTCGCGAATGGCGAAACTTTCACCGGTTATCGTATCTTCTCAACTTGGGCGGCATTTTC
Source organism: Ceratina calcarata (assembly GCF_001652005.2). Lineage (NCBI taxonomy): Eukaryota > Metazoa > Arthropoda > Insecta > Hymenoptera > Apidae > Ceratina > Ceratina calcarata. The sequence goes on along the minus strand of NW_017137815.1, from coordinate 18,909 downwards.
CCGTCTGACGTTTCTGGAAGATCGCAAAAAAGTGCAGTAGTTAAAGCCAGGAGTCCGGCGCGTTTAATAAAATCAGCCTCGAGTCGATCCGGTGTTAACTTTCCCTAGGGGACGAGATCCGAAGACATTAATAAATCCATGCTTTATTTTCTCAATTACAATGCTTGATTAAAATGCTTGATTAAATACTAACAGATTTTCTATAATTGCCTGAAAATCAATTGGATAACTTTATCCTTTCTATACTTTAAAACGAAGTATAAAGAAACATGCTTATACATATAAATTTTAAAATTAAGGAAGGGAATGGAAATCGGCTTCTTCCAAAGTTTTTATTATAGATGAGAAGCTAAACAGGATCAAACATAATTTTTTATTTATGTACTGTCTACATTTTCAACTTTCATTTACATTAAATTACGACGTAAAAGTATATAATTTCTTAATATGTGTGTCAAAATTGTTTTGATTTTGGAATATGAAAATCGTGTCACATCAACGCTAGGTTCAAGAATTGAAAAATCAAGACGTAGATTTATTACTATTTTCGTATCTTGTCATTTTAGGGGAAATTAATACGACTCAAAGCAGTTCGAGAATCATTATCTTAAGCTGTACTTTGTAGCAGCTCTATTACCGTATTAGTATCTCACATTCGGAAGTTTTTGCTTCAAAACGAGTTCCCATAGAGGCTCGTAGACAAAAGATTGTCGCCTCGCGAATAGAATCCAATATTTAAACCTCGACCGGATATTGTCTTGCGTGATTGCCTCGATAAATAATCGCGTCGGACACGGATAAGCGCGGATTCTTTCGCCTTTCTAAAATTGCATTTAAATTCTGCACCGTGTAAAAGGTGGATCGAAGGGGGTTAAAGAGGCGCTGGAAAGTAAATGCTTTGATTAAAACGCGGAGTTGCTTGAACGAGGATTTCGTTTCAGTGCCCTTTAACGACACGGGAGAGAAAGTGAGAGAGAGAAAGAGAAAGACTCTGTAGAAATCGAATTTTATATCGCGGGCTTGTTTTCTGGCTGCGTTCACATCGAATTACCATGCCTCTTTATCTGAATGTATCCCCAGAGTAAAAGGCGTGTTTCTTCGTTGTTCACTCCATTTTCTACGTCGCCTGATTTATTACGTCTTCAAAGGCATGGACATTAATAAAGGAAGGGACATAGATCTCAGAGACCTAATTAGCATGTAGCGAGCGATGTAGCTTATTTTGTTACTTCCTTTCGTTTACTCTCATACTTATTTGTTCTTAAACGAAGAGCCAACCAAATATGTACTAAGTTCATATCCCGGTTGACTCCTTAATTGGTTAGCGTCCGAGGACACCGGAATTGGTTAACGTCAAAGAAGCCAGTCGGAGCGTGGTCAGATAACAGGCCGTACTTAGTGACCATTAAGTAGAACAGTTGGTTGTCAGTCACCGATCAATCAGGATCAGTCGCGGTAAGAGGCAATTACGTTACCTCTAATCGTGACTGGAATCCACGGTCCATCCTCGAGTTACCGTCGTCCACCTTTAATTACCCGAATTCACGGAGTCCGTCGATTTCGCTCTTCCCCTTGGTTGAACGAACGTTGGAAAAATCGATTTCGGATAGCCTTTCCACGATTCTCTCTCTCTCTCTCTCACTCTCTGTCTCCCATCCCCTGGCTCGAAACTTCGCTTCCCGCAATATCCGGCCATCCCAGATGGAACTTAGGATCGTGTCGCATCCCTTAACTCTCGGCAACCTAAAACGCTTCCCGTTGGCCGATTATCGATTAGCGCCGAAAACCGGCAGCCTGAGTCGCGGGTTCCCGCTATCTAAACTCGAAACTGGGTTGAAGCTCGAACGCTCTCGCGTTGTTACAATTATACCGCTCCGGCAGCGGAGCGGATGCTCCGGTAGACGCAGGTAGCACCTTGGGCCCGAGGGAACCGGTGGAACAGGTTCCCGTTCTCGGCTTACGCTCTCGTAGCAGCGCAGCGGGGCGCGGCGAGAGGATCGGGGCGAAGAAAAAAAGTGGTCTGACCGGCGATGATGCCTAGGCAGGCCGGTCAAAGGGACGAGAAAGAGAGGATCGCCCCGGGTGGGTAAGGAGCGTGAAGAGAGAGAGGCGAGGATGCACACGCGAACGTTGGAGCCAGCGCTGCTGGATTTCCGGTGAATGGCGAGCGCCGGCCACGAGCCAACGTCCAATCAGGGCAGGAAACGACGTCGAGGCCACGCGTAGACGCCGTGCTCTCGAACCTTTCCACCTCCACCTCCTCCTCATCCTCTTCTTCTTCTTCTTCTTCTTCTACTCTTCTCATCTCATCGCTTCGGTTCTCCGCTCGTTCGCTCGACCGCAGTACACCGAGCATCTTCCCTCGTACCAGCGGCCCTCCGATCGTTTTCTTCGTTTTTCGTCCCGTGGCAAAGGTGAAGCTGCTGATGCTGCTGCTTTCGCCCGCTACCGTCTTTGTTGTCCCGTGGTTACCTAGCAAAAAGGAGTCGGCCGCGTCCGGAATAACATTTTCGTGGATTCCGGACCGGGGACCGGGGTAACGATATCGGTCTCCGGTCAGATTGATGGTCCGACCTAAAGGGAGTTGCTTTTCCTATACAGCTAGCTTCTCTTTTATATCGGGTGTTTGTCAGTTCCCAAAGCTAGTTTCAAGTTTAAATTTAAACCTTTTATGACGATAGTACTTGTTGCAATAGATATTACAGCGTCGGAACTGCGATAGCCTTATACACGTTTCCCTGTGCATCTCACTGGTCCTTCGCTCGAATTTTAGCTCCAATAAAATTTGTATAAGACGCGTCAAGTTCAAGTTGCTGATAAACGACTAGGAGCGGGCTTTGATTTTTTCCGATTAAAGGAATGCGATCATTATATTTAATTGGACCGCTTTCAGTCTCGAACTCCTAACGATTTTTATCGGATGGCAGGACGCTCTTTCGCAGTCTACGAG
>NW_017137815.1:1828-15100 GCF_001652005.2 Ceratina calcarata | reverse complement strand
ATTTTTTATTTATGTACTGTCTACATTTTCAACTTTCATTTACATTGAATTACGACGTAAAAGTACATAATTTCTTAATACGTGGGTTAAAATTGTTTTGATTTTGGAATATGAAAATCGTGTCACATCAACGCTAGGTTCAAGAATTGAAAAATCAAGACGTAGATTTATTACTATTTTCGTATCTTGTCATTTTAGGGGAAATTAATACGACTCAAAGCAGTTCGAGAATCATTATCTTAAGCTGTACTTTGTAGCAGCTCTATTACCGTATTAGTATCTCACATTCGGAAGTTTTTGCTTCAAAACGAGTTCCCATAGAGGCTCGTAGACAAAAGATTGTCGCCTCGCGAATAGAATCCAATATTTAAACCTCGACCGGATATTGTCTTGCGTGATTGCCTCGATAAATAATCGCGTCGGACACGGATAAGCGCGGATTCTTTCGCCTTTCTAAAATTGCATTTAAATTCTGCACCGTGTAAAAGGTGGATCGAAGGGGGTTAAAGAGGCGCTGGAAAGTAAATGCTTTGATTAAAACGCGGAGTTGCTTGAACGAGGATTTCGTTTCAGTGCCCTTTAACGACACGGGAGAGAAAGTGAGAGAGAGAAAGAGAAAGACTCTGTAGAAATCGAATTTTATATCGCGGGCTTGTTTTCTGGCTGCGTTCACATCGAATTACCATGCCTCTTTATCTGAATGTATCCCCAGAGTAAAAGGCGTGTTTCTTCGTTGTTCACTCCATTTTCTACGTCGCCTGATTTATTACGTCTTCAAAGGCATGGACATTAATAAAGGAAGGGACATAGATCTCAGAGACCTAATTAGCATGTAGCGAGCGATGTAGCTTATTTTGTTACTTCCTTTCGTTTACTCTCATACTTATTTGTTCTTAAACGAAGAGCCAACCAAATATGTACTAAGTTCATATCCCGGTTGACTCCTTAATTGGTTAGCGTCCGAGGACACCGGAATTGGTTAACGTCAAAGAAGCCAGTCGGAGCGTGGTCAGATAACAGGCCGTACTTAGTGACCATTAAGTAGAACAGTTGGTTGTCAGTCACCGATCAATCAGGATCAGTCGCGGTAAGAGGCAATTACGTTACCTCTAATCGTGACTGGAATCCACGGTCCATCCTCGAGTTACCGTCGTCCACCTTTAATTACCCGAATTCACGGAGTCCGTCGATTTCGCTCTTCCCCTTGGTTGAACGAACGTTGGAAAAATCGATTTCGGATAGCCTTTCCACGATTCTCTCTCTCTCTCTCTCACTCTCTGTCTCCCATCCCCTGGCTCGAAACTTCGCTTCCCGCAATATCCGGCCATCCCAGATGGAACTTAGGATCGTGTCGCATCCCTTAACTCTCGGCAACCTAAAACGCTTCCCGTTGGCCGATTATCGATTAGCGCCGAAAACCGGCAGCCTGAGTCGCGGGTTCCCGCTATCTAAACTCGAAACTGGGTTGAAGCTCGAACGCTCTCGCGTTGTTACAATTATACCGCTCCGGCAGCGGAGCGGATGCTCCGGTAGACGCAGGTAGCACCTTGGGCCCGAGGGAACCGGTGGAACAGGTTCCCGTTCTCGGCTTACGCTCTCGTAGCAGCGCAGCGGGGCGCGGCGAGAGGATCGGGGCGAAGAAAAAAAGTGGTCTGACCGGCGATGATGCCTAGGCAGGCCGGTCAAAGGGACGAGAAAGAGAGGATCGCCCCGGGTGGGTAAGGAGCGTGAAGAGAGAGAGGCGAGGATGCACACGCGAACGTTGGAGCCAGCGCTGCTGGATTTCCGGTGAATGGCGAGCGCCGGCCACGAGCCAACGTCCAATCAGGGCAGGAAACGACGTCGAGGCCACGCGTAGACGCCGTGCTCTCGAACCTTTCCACCTCCACCTCCTCCTCATCCTCTTCTTCTTCTTCTTCTTCTTCTACTCTTCTCATCTCATCGCTTCGGTTCTCCGCTCGTTCGCTCGACCGCAGTACACCGAGCATCTTCCCTCGTACCAGCGGCCCTCCGATCGTTTTCTTCGTTTTTCGTCCCGTGGCAAAGGTGAAGCTGCTGATGCTGCTGCTTTCGCCCGCTACCGTCTTTGTTGTCCCGTGGTTACCTAGCAAAAAGGAGTCGGCCGCGTCCGGAATAACATTTTCGTGGATTCCGGACCGGGGACCGGGGTAACGATATCGGTCTCCGGTCAGATTGATGGTCCGACCTAAAGGGAGTTGCTTTTCCTATACAGCTAGCTTCTCTTTTATATCGGGTGTTTGTCAGTTCCCAAAGCTAGTTTCAAGTTTAAATTTAAACCTTTTATGACGATAGTACTTGTTGCAATAGATATTACAGCGTCGGAACTGCGATAGCCTTATACACGTTTCCCTGTGCATCTCACTGGTCCTTCGCTCGAATTTTAGCTCCAATAAAATTTGTATAAGACGCGTCAAGTTCAAGTTGCTGATAAACGACTAGGAGCGGGCTTTGATTTTTTCCGATTAAAGGAATGCGATCATTATATTTAATTGGACCGCTTTCAGTCTCGAACTCCTAACGATTTTTATCGGATGGCAGGACGCTCTTTCGCAGTCTACGAGCGGCGAAGTGTACCTCGATTTTTATGCATCGCCGGTCTTCATTTACGACCCGGACGATTTTCCATAGCCTCACTGGTATTGGTCCGTCATCAAGTCTTTTCACTCGAGAGCCTCCTCGACTCGATTTAATTGCTATCAAAAACTACATAAATAACGGTAACGAACCACGCAACCATGATCAACGTCTTATCACAGATTTCATATATTTTATAATTCAGTTTCCCTCACTGCGTCTCTTCGTGCATATATGATAGAATTGTAGTTTAAAGAGGAAAATAAATGAATCAGACCCTTGTAGTTCTTTTTGAAAATGTTCCCATGCGTCGGGACGACTTTGTTACAGTTTACAAGCTGCTCGTTATCTCGTAGTGAGAGAGAGAGAGACGGAACAGGGTCCGGTCGATCCGAAGCAAATCTCTTCTTGCTTGAAACTGGACGCGGAGGATTCTGTGAGGATAAAAGTAGAAAACGAGTGGAGAACGAGTGGCGTGGCCTTGAACGCGGTTAGCCTTCGAGCTCCAGGATTCTCATCCTGGCGTGGTACACGCAACGGAAATCGTTACGTCGAGAGGCCTGGAGTCGAGGGTTTAAACAGTCCATTCGTTGATAATAGGGTTATTTCGTGACGTGGCCAGGTGGAAAGCTGCTCGGGACTCGAATGAGTGTACGTCGTTCTCGGTGATTCAGGCTTGGCCTCGATTACTTGCCGATTTCTCCACTCTTCAAGCCGAGCCGAGTTTCCATCGTCCCAGCCGAACTTTTAACTTCGTGATCGATATATAAATTTAATTTCTGTTCACGATCATGGAACGTCTACTTTTTAATGATAACAACCATAGGCTTAATTTGATTTTATGTTGTTTTAATAACAACATTCGCCGAAGTCTTTGCGACACGTTGACGTTTTTTATTATTTTTAACGAATTCATTTTCAAAATGACATTACGAAAGTTCGGACTGGTTAATGAAACTGCAGATTAAAGCGACGTTTTAATCGAATGACACACAATTACAATTCTTTCAAGTTTCAAGCGTCAAACATATGATTATTTAATAATTCGTCAAACATTCATTTCATAATCGTTAGCCATCGATATGAAGCTAACCAGTTGATTTTAAATTAAACGAACTAGTTTAAATACGCGTTGTTTCTAACGAAAATTGTCGTTGTCCCGACGGCCGCTTTTATACGGCGTTTCGCGTGTTTCGGAATTTCACGACTCTATAACTCGTCGCCGGAGAAAAAAGAGATATACGGTATTCGATATCGGCTTTTTACTTCATATTACAAATAATAATGTCGCGGGAGTTTCGGGAAATTTATTGTAAATTGAAAAATTCTTGATGGCAGCGTGTGGTAGATATTGTCGCAAGCAAGATTCTTGACGGCGTCTTCCAAAAATTACTTATTAAATAATAAAACTCAATAAAAGAGGACGTCTACGTGTAACGTAGGAGCGTTGTACAAAAAATAATCGAATATCGCATCGGGAAGGTTGGCGAAGAACGAGATCGTGGAACACGTGTTAAAAAGCTGTATCCGGGTGAGCGAAGGGGAGGGAGGATGCAGTTATTCAGAGGCTGGAAGCCGCTCTTACGCGACATGTCAAGCGAGTAACACGTTACACAAGGTGCATTTAAGACACTACTTACACACTCGACGGCTTTCGAAACCGGGACAATGCTGCACTTGCCGCTTTATAAAGTACTCACGAGGCGATGCATTAATTGTTCGTACCCTGTCAAAGGTAGTTTGCTGAACGTCGGTCTGGCGACGGTCCGCCGAAAATCGATCAAGACACATTCCTGACTAACGTTTAATGAGATGCACTTCACACGACTTGCACCGCTCCGTGCCGCGATGAATATCATCACCGATTATATCCCAAGAATTCTCAGTCTTCAATCGCATTTTCAACTATTGTCAAACTCGACAAGTAGATATTATTAAGTGAACGTGAACAGGATGTGATATCAAAAATACTTTTGACTAGCATTTTATTTAGTTAATTCAGTCTGAATTTTAAAATAGTTTCTACGGGCGAAACGAGTGTCGACAGAAGTAAATCCGAAGGGAATCGTGGTTTAATATCCGTTGAAAACAGGCGATCCGTCGAGGATCGAGGGGACCGATTTTTTCGTTTTTTTGCCGATCCGATAAAAAGGCCGGGAGGTTAGTTTAGCAGAGGGCGAGACGTACTGCGGCGTCGCGAGGGCAATTGCACCGTTCATTGCCTATCCGGGCGAGCGGACCATCATCCGTCTCCGGTTGTCCGTGAACAGCTTGCGTTTTTCACCAAGCGGAATACGTCAGCCAGTCTGGGCGTGGAGGATGCCGTAAGAAGATGAATGCCGTCATTTTCTGCCACCGCGGCATCTTCCTTAATATTTTTTTCCTCGTCCTTGCTCCTCTTTCGCGTTTCCCTACCACCTATCCTGATGCGGTTCTCCAAAATTGTTCGGGACTTTGCCTGTGAGAAAAACAAATCGGTTACGTCGCTCGTTTCACTCATATTATTTGTCTCCGACGTTGGAGAGTAGATAAAATTTTTATGAAGAAAGATAAGACGAACGTGTCATATAAGCAGTCCATTCTAGTTACGAGATAATACATAGCAAGTTATATAGGGTATAAAAGGATTCCGTTTAATTTTATTTCGATGATATATTACAAATTAAAGATCGTGCCTCTGTTTTTAAAGAATTGATGGTCCATTTGTCTAGATTACATGTAATACCTGACCACCCTGTTCGATGTGCTCGCAGTTAATAAATAAGAATCTGTGATACCAATAAAAGATTTTCATTAAACTGAGATTCATGAGACAGCTCAGATTACAGGCGATATTAATACTGCCTGCGTCCTTTAGTTTTCCAATCGACCCGTCCACGTCAAAATGCATTCGTTTAAACAAAAAGTATATATAACGAATCGCGAAAGCTCGAGCACGGGAGTAAACGGATGGTCCGCGTGTTTCGCGCAATTTTCGTTTGGAAGTTTCTCAGGAACAGGTCGGATGTTAGCTCTGGCCGTTGCACGCACGAGTTGCAGCTCGCGTTGCAGCATCGTTGTCACTCGCGCGCGAAGACTGCCCGGGCTAACTTTCCTCGCAGAGCGACGATTTTTAGTCAAATGCATAGCCGGTCTGCCGCGACGCGGGAACGGGGGAAGGTGGCGCATTGTCGAAGTTTGAACAGAGGCGAGGCTTGACACGGGAATTCGTGCGCGCGTTTCGGAAGTTATTAACGCGGTCGGAGTTTTACGTCGGGACCGGTGTCTAATCTCCGAAATTAAGTCGGGCTTCATTTAATAAAGATCACCACTCCTCTCTTTCAGCCTTATCGCGTTAGTTTCATCGGAATATTCTGCGATGGCGCGAGTCCTGACTCCTGTAATCCTGTTTTCAACTTCTGATTTCATAACAGAAAGTTTGCCTCGCGGTTGATTGCACATTACGGAATATTTTTACATACATATGTATCTGAAATGTTTCGCAATTTAAAGATAATTCGAACGTCTTATTTTTGGTTGGTTCTATAATAAGAGGGAACAAATTTAATAAGGAATCCGTTGGTTGCATTATTTTCGTGTACAGTTTCATTTGGCGAAAGAGTGGCACGAGTAAAGAGGTCGAGTAAAATTTCTTGTTCGTCGCGGGCCGTGTTCCCCGTCATCTTCTTTTCAAACATTCTTGCCTCCTCGACAAAAGACCCTGATATTCGACCTCGTGCGCCGTGTTTTCAGTGCATCCTTGCATCGAGTGCGTCGTCCGCCTTCGTCCCATCTCGGACTCCTTTCTTCTTTAACGGTCGCGCGTGTTCGGAGTTTCGTCGAAGATAACGCTTTCCCAGTTCCCTCGGTCCACCGAGTTTTTAGATAAAAAGAATTTACTTGGAGTTTTTCTTCCGCGTATGAAACGAACAAATCGAACGGCGTGTGCAAAACTTCCGAATCGACGCAAATATTGAATAGAATTTTCAAACCGTCATTCTTTATCGACCCTCCTACCTTGATTGAATTTTGTCACAGTAAACGATGCGCGTTATTATAATTGAATACGAAATTAAGATGCGTATCGTTTAAAATATTTTCTTACTAAGTAACTTGTCCTACGTCACATAAAAATAGGATTTAACGATCTGGTTAATGATTACACCGGCGAATAGAGAGTCCAGGTAATACGCCATGTAGCAGACTGTTGTACTTGTGACGTCGCGCGATTCAGAGATTTTTCGCTTGTTCTTGCTTGATCGAGTGCTGTGCCGATTGAAATCTTTGAGGATAATAAGGGGTCTCTCTCGAGGACACTTACAACTTTAATGGCTAGCACGGTTGCGTGTAAATTGCCTCTTTACCCGGGTTCATCGGCGTATAGTTGAAACAAACGAGCTGGCTGTGTAGCTATTTGAAAACGGATGGGACGAGTCGATTACAAGTTATGCAAAAAGGAGCTCAGATTGGAAATTAATTATGACGATAATTATCGAGAACTTGCTTCGCGAGTTATAAAACTCGCTACGGTCGAGAGGAAGATCTTGAATATTTGGCGAAGCCGCAATTTGCTAACGCGCAAAACGCTGAGCACGGCTCGAGAACAGTCAGCCTAGCCGTTCATCAAGAGCCGCCTGTCTTTGGGAATTCTATCATCCAGCTCGATTCTCGATTCGCGTCTCGTTCTGAAAGAGAGTGTGTGTGTGTGAGAGAGAGAGAGGCCGATTATACGTACTGGAACGACGTGGAACGTGGGTAACGGCAGGAGGCGAGCGCAGCTGCTGAGAGAAACTAGAAGGAAACGGAGGGAACGATCTGGATCGTAGCTTCTGCACCGGCGAACCAGGTCTTAGAGTGTGCTCCAGAACGCCGAGAACCAATCCGATCTACCGTTCAGCAATCACGCACGCCGCTACGCCTCGGACCTATCCAGACTGCACACCTCGGCTGCAGTCGCTGGATAAGTACACGGAACCGTGACGGAGGATGAACGGGAATAATTTGCGCCTTGCGTTCCCTCAGACGAAACCTCGCGTTTCAGAGACGATGACGGACACCCGGAACGGGAAACCGAGACGCGATACTGCTATTTCGGGTCGTCTCACGAGACAAATAATACATATATGTATACATACATATGTACCGTGCAAGCGTTCGGTGCGCAGCGTCGACGGGAATCAAAATTTGAAACTTGATAAATAATCGTTTAGGAGCGCAGCGTCGACGTGAATCAAAATTTGAAACTTGATAAATAATCGTTTTAATTTGTGAATCATTCTCTGATTCTCGTCGTTAGACATTTCGCTTTGTGAGATTGAAAGGATCGCGGCAATTATTATCAGATAGGATTTTTTGTATTGGGACTCGGAGGCACGGAAAGTATGAATAGAGACAGGCTTGCGAGCGATTTCATTGAGAATTCACGAGTTGTACGCGAACAATGAGAAGCACGCGTGTATCGAACGCAGCGCGAGTATACGGGGTACGTACACGCAGAGGATAGGACGTGGTTTTAAACAAAACCAGTTTTGTGCCGTGAGACCTTGCTTTTTCCACTGCCCGCGGACTGGTTCCAGTTTTCAATTTACTTTTGCTGCAACAAGCCCGTCGCATGTCGGCCGGATGCAAATCGTGGCTCGATGATAACTCTGCCGGTGTCAAAACGCAGGTTCGCCGGATATGGCGTCAGTTAACCCCGTCAAACACAGCAATTATAATTTGTTTCTTGTCGGCTGATAAAAAATTGCGAACTAATGCCCGTAATCGGCGCGAACCTGTAGAATCGAATTGAGAGAGGTAGAAGCAACGGGTTTGAGAAATAATAAAATACGAATCGAGATAGGAGCCGTGATTCTTTCGAATTTGAGACAGGAAAGGCGAGCAAGAAGAAGAATGCCCGTTAATGGGAAAGTTCAATATTGAATCTGCTGAAAACGCGTTAACGCCGAGCTTAGACATCGACTACTGTGCCAAGAGAAGCATCGCCGGGCAAAGATGAAAGACGTGGGAACGTGATTGGTGTACGATAGTTACGGGGCTTCGGGGTAAAAACTGAGATGAGAGGAAAAATAATTTCTTCTTGAACGTACTACTTGGCCACCCCAAATTAGCGGTGAATCTCTTCTTCATGTCTCGCGTCGTCGTGGAACGGACAAGAATAGGAATAATTGTTTCACGAAATTCTACTTAAGAATTCGACGGGGAACCGGGCCAGGAATAAGTGGAAACGGAAGCGGAACGGGACGACGGGGGTTTAAGTAACGATTTGTCTACTCGCGGGGAGTTAGCATTTAATCTCGTAGATACAAAGTGGCGAGCGGCAGAGGCGGTAGCGAAGGAATTCCCGATAAAACGATTTGCATTTCCTGTTGGATCAGCGTCCGTTCCGTTTTACGCGCTGTTTAAATATTATTCCGGGAGCATGGCGCAGCGTCTCCGCTCTCCGGGTCGACCTATCCATCCCTCTCCTACGGCTTTCAAAGGTGTTTTATCTATATTTATCCTGGCCGAGGTAGCCGTTTTAGGTTCTTTAACCTTGTCTTTTCGCTCGATCGTTAGCTCCGGGTCGGTCGCCCGCCACTTTTCTCTTGGCCGTGTTTGCACTGGAAACGACGATTATGGCCGTCGTAAAACAGGTTCACCTGAACGTTTATGCTTGTGCTGCTCGCATTGTAACGAGGAGACCCGCCGCTCATGTAGGTGTGTTCCCAAGATCCTTATTCGGTGTCTTTGCTTTCTAACATCAATTTGCTCGAACCTACCGTGCTCGTTAACGCAGCCTTCCCTCGCGTGTATTTATTTTTCTACCACGATTTTTAATCGTGCAGACCGACGAGTGCAGTCGACCGAGATCGAGACCGATCGGTGTCGTCCGGACTAGAGTGGCCATTCCCCTTTGTGCATCGCAAAGAGGATTCCCGATGCACAAATTCCGTGATTCAATCAGTAAGAACGGTCGACGAGATCGATACTCGGCGTCTGAGGGAATTACGTTGGTCTTCGTCAAAGTACTAACAGGTTGTTACTCCCAAACTTCCTCTTCGGTAGCGACTCGGTCCTCGGCGGACCTAAAAAACGGGTTAAACGACTCGGCTGCCAGAAAACCGGTAACGGGCTCGCAGAGGATAATTCCGTTTTCGAGAAGGGAATATTATATTCCTCGATCGAGATCAGGCCTTTTCGCGTTGTTGCTCGGTGAGATCTCGCGTAGAAGCCCCGAGGAGAAACCCTTATCCTGACACCTGATCGCTAAGGAAGTTCGCTACCAACATCCAAACCGCAAAGCCACCCGCACGAATTACGTCTGCGAGTTTCGGTCGTAATTTTATGCAGCTTGATGTACACACGGAAACTATACTAAGGAAACCCTTAGAAAGTAATTTCTTCTAATAGTTAATTAAATGATGAATATTTGATGCATCCGACGATGTTTATTCACTAAGTTGGAACAGGTATATATTGTCGAGGAAAGACAATTCCGCTAATACGGAGGGAATCTCGGTATTCTCATTTCGCCAAGAATATTCCGTCTTGAAGCTCCTGGCCAGGTAACGCCGGAGTAAATTTCGCTATTCGATTACCGTGTAATTAAGTCGTCAGACGCCTAACGACTATTAACAGACGTACCACCCCTGCTCCGGCTTATGTCTAGAATTAGTCTCGCTAATCTAAAAGCAATTCTGCCTCGCCTCACTGTCGGCTACAATGTTCTTTCTCGTTTCACAGAGTTAAAACAAGTAAAATCTATCTCAGTCTGTTTAAAACGTGACACATGTTCACCAGACGGTATTTAGTTATTTTTATACGGGAAAATTGCACGCTATTTCGTGTACCGTACTTCATAATAAAATTCATATGGTATCGCATCAACGTTTGTATCGTGCACTTAACAAGACATATCGGGCATTGTCCTCCTAGCGTATGGCTAACGAAGTTTACATAACCCAGAACCCGGAATGGATTAAGACATTAAGATTCCGTTTGAAGCAGATCATACAGAAGGGAGCGTCACGGTTCTGGTGCGCTCGCGTTCGCCATTGGGATTACCGTTTAGCTTTCATCCGTCCGCCAAAGGAATTGTCACAATAGACGATAATCGAAGGACAAAGCGTTGGGAATCGCTAACGATATTGGCCGTAATCTCTTCACTACTGTTCTCTCCGCCGGGCTCATGTTTATTGTAATATTCGACGCCAGACCAAGAGTCAGATCTTAAATAGCTGTCGAGCTTGACTTCGCAAGAGGATAACCATCAACACTTTTCCAGTTCGGATTACACGTAGAACTGCATTATATTAACTCGAGGATTCTCACGCGATTCACTGCTTCGTTTTCATATTGTAGAGAACCGTCAGTTCAGGATTAAATAAATAAAATTGTAATCGTTATGTTGGATCATTTCCTGCCACGATTCAGTTCCACGGCTAGCCGGCAGACATTCTTAAGGCCATAAGAAAGTTACCTCGTACGCGATCGGTTAAAGAGAGAGAGAGCCAGTGATGGAGCAGGTTTTAAACGCTCGAGCAGGTTGATTCCAGTTAATTAGTATCGACGTTGGATAAACAGAATAAGATGAGGCGACGCGTTTAGTAATTAGCAGCGTGTTGCTCGGGTTGCGCGTGTCCCGTGTGCCGATGAGGGTGGAAAACCACCCTTGGAGCTTAAAGATGCGCGCGGACTGTCTTCTTCCTTTCTTGGTTCGAGTTTTTCGCTGCACGGTTAAATACGTACAGGGGAGTGCGACGCGGCGCGCTGTAAACCGTCTGGGAAAGTAGACGGTGGAAAAGTGGGGTTCAGCGAACCCATTGCTTTGATCAGCGGCGCGTGAAAATTATTGTATACGGTAGTTCGATCGGTCTCGCGTTGACTCATGGAGAAATTAAAAGAATAATGACTGCGAAGGGTCCGAGACCCTCGGTTTTCCAACTCGAGATCATAACTTCGGGCGCGCGTTCATTTTTTTATTAAAACAAGACTTTTCGTTGCGCAAGATTCCTTCGAGTCCAGTGCATATTGTAAAATTTATAAAGGAATAATGTCAGATTAAAAATTCCGCACTAATTAAAAGTTTCGATCCTCGGATCGGTCTTAACGCAGATTTCGGCTCGACTTTGCAATGCAGAATTTTGCGAGGAAGTTGGCCTCTTAATCTCGGAAGTCATAGTCAACCGTTTGCGGTTCGCGGATTTCTCCGACGTCCCATTTGTAATTCAATTACCGGAAGTACAATTAATTTTTTGAACGTGATTAAAAAGGCTCGTCGGACGTGAAAACGTATGATAATAATTATCTGTAAAATTGATATAGTAACAGAAGATGCGGTTTGAAATAATACTCAATATCATTGTGTGTTTAATGGAAATATATCTAGGCTGAATAACAACGATTCGCGGTGGTGTAAGCTACACCGAAGGAGCTTATACGCGCGAGTAGGATAAAGGTTTCCAGAGAGGGAAGGGAATTACGAACAGTCTACGATGCAATTTGAAGGGAAGCCGCCGCACAAAGGGTTAAATACTGCGGAATCTGTTCAATTATACATGGACTGTGAAAAACCGGTAGACCGATCTGATTACAAATTTGATATGCCCTCGTTAACGATACGTTATTATTCTTCAATACGCGTATCGATCGGCTATCTACAATTCGTAATGTAAATTATAATTCTAGTACGTACACGTACCATCGTTTCCGATCTATCTCAATTTTCTGCTCGTTTCCTATTTTCATTTTCATGCCTGTTACCATAATTCTAATTCCTACCAACGAATGTTCGTAATAAATTGGTTGCGACGACAAATTGAGAAGTTTTAAGCACCGCTTGATAGCCCACACGGACAATTACTCAACAGGTTCAGGTTCCAAATGGTCGGCTACACCTGTACCGGTGATCGCGATAAGGGAATGCAAATTACCTTTGGCGACAATCATATACACGCCTGATCGTACACTTTATCGGCCACCGCGACGATTTAAAAGGAATCATTTGCGTAATTAGCCATCTTCGGGAACAAAACGTTCATCGATTCAAATGAGAATACTGTTTCCTTCTTAAAAGTGTTCATGTATCCTTCATTCATTTGTTCATGTTCATTTCCTTCTTAAAAGTGTTCGGTATCATTTCCATAATATGATTTACCTCGATTACGTGTAATTCACGCGACGGATAGAAACGATGACACCGTGGAATAGGCGCGTCGGCCTTTCCATTCGATTGGCGTGGATCGACTTTTTTGTTTGGTCGTGGAATCACATTCGGTTGGTGTGTTGGTAAAGAATGAAGAAAATATAAAACAAAGAGTGCCGCGTTCCATCCACGCTGCCTGCCCTTTTTATTCTATTGCTTCTGCTCCTATTTTTTGTCCGCATTTTTTTGTTCCACTCGTTTTATTATCGATAAACAAATGATTCGTTTGATTAGTTTCCGGACAAAGGAAATAGGCGCGGATATGCGCAGCGTTGCAATTTTGTAATTGAAACGGATATAAAACAACGAAAATAGACGGGATGTGTAATCGAACGATCGGAAGAGAGATTTTTTTCTTCCTGCCTTTTTTATATATATGCATATATCATTTGTTTTGCGCGGACCGAGAAACAGTATAGTTCCAGATTTTTACAACATTTTTATTAGCTCACTTTCTTGTCTGTTTGTTCGGTTCAAATTTTGCAATTGATTTTAAAATAAACTCACGAAAG
>NW_017137815.1:0-1349 GCF_001652005.2 Ceratina calcarata | reverse complement strand
TATATTAAAAGTTATTATTTATTCAAATAATTATTTTGGCTCTCTTCCCTGCTTTTATTTCGAGGCATCTCGAGGAAATTATTCCTTTCGGATTTTCAGATTTACCGAAAGAATACTTAGAAAATTGCAATGTATTTGATTTATTCGAAATTGTGAAACTGTTTGAAGCGTAAGAATTCATCTCGGAATTGCAATTTCATCCAAACAGCGAGATCCGAAATGGTCTAGTAATTTTGTGACCAATCGTAAAAAGAAAAAAATCCATTGGAATATCCCTCTGGTGCGAGGGGGAACGTTCAGGGAGCCAGCGTCGATCAATTCCGCAGCCTAAACAAGAAAGTCTGCGCCTGGAACGCGGCAATCTCGGCGCGGATCGTTCGATTTTACGATCTGGGGGGTTGGGGGTGGTAGTAGGTACGGCGCGGCGCGTTTCGCGTGTCTGATGCAGCATCTTCGAGCGTGTCGAAAGGGGACGAGTGTCGCCGTCATCGTCTCCTCGTCTCGGCGAGAGAGGATGAGACGGCTTCACGGCGCGCGATGCATGTATATATGTACGTAGGAAACTGCGGGGCTGCAGATGTTGCATCTCCTTTGCGGGAGGGTAAGATGCCTCCAGCGGCGAACACACGCTGCGACCACATGTTCCACCGACGAATCGGACCGCCATGTGTGCCGCTACCGCGTTTTTCGAAAATCATACAGCGAGCCGTGTGATTTGCTGACTGGTTCGAATCGAACAGCGTGACGATGGAGAAAGAGTCCACTTCGTATCGCTCCTCTTATTCCAAACCCCGTTCTTGGCAAAATTCTGAGAAACGTCCGACAGTGCGATTGAAACGATGAAACTGTTTTACAGAATTAGTTATTTGCATAGTTTAGAAAAGGTCATAGAACATTTTAGAAAACAAAATGTACTGAAATTAAACAATGATTATAAGAAATGCCAAACAAGTCATTTTGACCATCTTTGTAGATTCTGTGTTAATAACTATTTGATATTACGAGTAATATGCATTTTGGTTAGATGAATAACGAGAAAAAGGTGCATCTCATAAGCGGAAACGTTGAGATTTATGGTTAGCTGGTAGGTGGGGTCTTGGGACTCCAGGGAATCTGGTGCTACTTAAACTCGAGGGTCTTACGATAAACAAACAATTTTAAAGTGGGTTTCGAAAAATACCATATGTCGTATTAATCTGGAATTTTTTATTTTCTGTTCCAGGTGAGTGATCCATACTTCTCATACGACAGTACTTTCACCTGAGTAAACAAATTGCGGGACACGTATTATGGGTAAAAGATGATAATACTAATCCCCCAATTTTTTTCTTTATATCAATTTGTACTAA
>NW_017137814.1:0-378 GCF_001652005.2 Ceratina calcarata | reverse complement strand
ATGTTATATCAACTTACATGATTTCTTTTTAATTGTCATTATTGACTTCATTGTTCATGTGACATCCTTAATGAAAACATTGAAATATGAATAGTGCGTTTAATTAGACGATCGATCTTTTTCAGAGACGGTACTTATATCGATAGAAAATTAAAAGATGCCAACCAGTTGATGGCCAATATTGACACAACTCTAAAAACATCATTATTTATTCATGGCTTTGAAGAAAGTGTAGAAAACGAGGATGTCAAATTAATAACAGGCGGTAAGTTGCGATGTTAATTAAACGCTATAATCAGACATCAAAATGCTGTTTACGAATCGAAATAGATATTCTTATTGAGCAAAACCATAATGTCATAACAACAATCAAAAAGT
>NW_017137813.1:0-378 GCF_001652005.2 Ceratina calcarata | reverse complement strand
TTATTAAACTTTATGGATGTATTTGCCTATAAATGAATTGCGTAAAATAATTTTTTCGTACAAAAATAACTAAAGGCAATCAAATTATACGCTGTTTCCCAAGATGTCAAAAAGAAGTGCCTTAATAACGACCGTCGTATAAATCGCCTGAGAAACAATAATTAATTATTCTTATTGACGTCGCGCGATACATAAATGTTACGACACGAACGGTACAAATTCTCTATTACTTTTGTCTGCACGTAACGCGTCGGGAATGCAGTTGCACGTTTCCCTAGCCAAAATTTCTGTAGGAGTATTTTATTTTCGGCAAATAAGAGCTCGAAACTCGTGACGATAAAGAGCGTCGCGACGCTCGTGTGAGAGGAGGAGGAGGAG
>NW_017137812.1:0-378 GCF_001652005.2 Ceratina calcarata | reverse complement strand
TATATTAAGTACAGTTTTTGCCGTATCAACTTATTACATCTGAAATATATTTGCTCCAGGTACCGTTTCCTGGCCGTCCCATTCGAACAGTCCGCGTTAACCATTTTGCGTATGAGTCGCGCATGTCCTTTGGAATTTAGGAGATTGAGTGAAGGCGTGCACGCTGCCGTATTTATTAACAGTTGAGAACGAATTGTGAGCAGGTGTCTACTTGCTAACAACGCGGGGTAAGTTTTAATTATATCCAATTAACATATCACGCCTTCTGTGCGTACGTATTGGTCGTGAGAATTTTGTAGACAGAAATTTTATTGACAGTATCAGAGAATCTTGATTAACGAACCACGTATTTTACCAAGGATTAACTGTTGCCGCTTT
>NW_017137811.1:0-378 GCF_001652005.2 Ceratina calcarata | reverse complement strand
CAGGGGAACAAGTGCTTGACATGGTAAAATGTGTTTTAAGAAACTAACATTAATAACAATACATGGAAATTGTCCGTTCTTAATTATGAATATAAATTAATATACTTAATCGTTATTCAAGTGGAATGGTTGGGGAAGAGGAATTCAAGATAAATGAGAAATTAAAAAGTCGCAACAAACATTGAATTTAAAAGAACTGCAAGAACAGTGCAGATTGGATTTACTCATTCATCCACAAGTGCACTTGCTCCGAGGAAGATGGGTCACGGTCAATGGGTCATCTTGCCGATCCTTGCCGCTCGCAGATAGAACAAATGGTCGGAAAATTGTGGAGTGAAAAGTGACAGTGAAAAGTGAAAGTGACCTGCGAATGGTCAA
>NW_017137810.1:0-378 GCF_001652005.2 Ceratina calcarata | reverse complement strand
CATTTATAATATTATTTTAAAAAACGACTTATTACTTTAGGTGTTAGAGCTCTTTTAATTGATAAAGATCAAAAGCCAAACTGGAAACCAAACAGCTTAACGGATGTAACGGATGATTATGTGAGCGAAAAGTTTCGAAAATTTCCAGAAGAAAAAGAATTGAAACTTTGATGTTAGATTAGAGCTATATAGAAGAAACTAGTACAAGTGGCAGTCATTAAATATAAAAACAATATGCTTTATTTGCAGAAAACAAAATATGTATAAGTACAATTACTACGCTGATACATAAAAAACTTCAACGTCCAAAATCTTTTTTGTTAATTTTTTTAAACCAAGATTACACAAATATACCTATACGACAAATGTATGTATAAT
>NW_017137809.1:0-378 GCF_001652005.2 Ceratina calcarata | reverse complement strand
TCAGTTGATCGTGATTAGCACGATGAAACACTCTGTTGTGGTTATTCAAAAGTAAGGACTCGTGGAATAGTGTAATAGTAGAAAAGTATACAAGGTATCCTAAAACTAGTGCAAGATATTGAAATGGGAGGTTCCTGACGTAATTTTAAACAACATTTTCCTTAGCTAAAAAATTGTCCGAGGCGTGGTTATGGAGTTATTAACAAAAAACCCCGACCAATCAGAGCGCTCGGTTGGCGTGAGCTCCGAATCGGAAGCGTTGGCTCGGATCCGGCCGCAACTATTCGGTAATACTTGACGCGCCATTTAGTTGTCCATTCTAAAGAATCGGGTTATACTAAAATTGGGAGCTAACCTACAAAGTAGAACGAATCGTTG
>NW_017137808.1:0-378 GCF_001652005.2 Ceratina calcarata | reverse complement strand
TTTTATAAATAAAATTATGTTTAATGTTATTTAAAATTTGTTGAACATGTGCTTTATGTGAGCTCTATTCTACTCTAGATAGAGTGTGAATTACTGTAGGAAGGAGTAGCACTTGTAGCACATTGTGAGCTACAAGTGCGGTTTAGGTGAAACTCAAGACGGTGCTTCCGATATTCTACAGTAAATATACAAAGTTACATACGCATGGACCTAAGCTTGGGTCCATGTTACACATGAGATTGTCTCGTATACCAGTGATTCTCAACCTTTTATTCGTCACGATACATTTTTGATCATTTCTTATATAATTAAATTTTTTATATGTAGTCACTGAACCATGCATTGAGCTCTCTTGAGCTCTATTGAGCTCTATTATAG
>NW_017137807.1:0-378 GCF_001652005.2 Ceratina calcarata | reverse complement strand
TCGTATAATTGCGTA
Source organism: Ceratina calcarata (assembly GCF_001652005.2). NCBI lineage: Eukaryota > Metazoa > Arthropoda > Insecta > Hymenoptera > Apidae > Ceratina > Ceratina calcarata. The sequence continues at coordinate 363 of NW_017137807.1, read as the reverse complement.
CGGGAAGAGATAATTTAAACAATAAAGAAATACTCTATTGTCTGAAGAAAAAGGAAATCGGAAGAGAGAATATTCTCTTCCGAATATACAGTTATTAAATTCTGTCGAGTACAAACAGAATAATAACTCTAACGGTTATTTCTGTTGTTACAGCGATCGACGATAAGAGACGCGGCGACAACGGCCCTAGCTTCGAGGGCAAACAAATCAAGAATTAATCCGATTTATAGACACTTATCCTCTATTATTGTATTACTACTTCCAGGGATCGGCCCGTTGGCTGGTCCAATAAACCAAATTTAATTTGAAAATTTATTTTGTGAATTTTATTTTAATCAATTGCGTAAACCCGTTTCCCGCTCC
>NW_017137806.1:0-378 GCF_001652005.2 Ceratina calcarata | reverse complement strand
ATTTAAACAATTGAATATTGTTTTGTTTATTTCAAAGAATGTAGAATACGAAAAAAGTTTAGGAGGAACAATTTTCTTTTTATAAAGAACATTTGAAGAATTGACGGGAAGAAATGTAACATTACATAATTTTCGTTAGGTTAGGTTAGTTATTTAAACAATTGAATATTGTTTTGTTTATTTCAAGGAATGTAGAATACGAAAACAGTTTAGGAGGAAATTTTTTTCTGTAAGGAACGTTTGAAGAATTGACAGGGGAGAAAATGTAACATTGGCTAATTTTCGTGAGGTAGAGGAGATAATTAATATGGAGTAACCTCAGGAACTATTGAGAAGATAGAGCAGAGGCTAGAGAGAGGACGAGGGGGGGGGGATGGG
>NW_017137805.1:0-378 GCF_001652005.2 Ceratina calcarata | reverse complement strand
AACGGGAAGCACAGCAGGCAGTCCTGTTGCGGTTAAGCCACTTGAAACAGATACGAATGGTTTGGGTTGTGAGCGGCAGGTCCAAAGGAGAACACTTTTCTACAATAACAATGTCACAACTTCGCAGCCTGCAATTTTTTCCCGAACGCCGCACAGGCCATAAAAATCGACCTTTTTGGGATTTAAAAACTTATTTGAAAGTGAACAGCGGGTGGTTTGACCGTACTCTTGGTCCTCAATCTCCTAAGTTTCGACGCAACTTCTCTGGGGCCCCTCGAAGTCTCCGGCTTTTACACGCTTTCAGTATATGCTGTAAACTTGGTTTTCGGCCCTAGTCAAGCTCACGGTCGGCTCGAAAAACGCCTCACCGCACCGCAC
>NW_017137804.1:0-378 GCF_001652005.2 Ceratina calcarata | reverse complement strand
CACGAAGCCGAGAAAATCAAAGCACCGTCAAGGCGACAACGCAGAAAACGTGTCCATGTATGCAGAGGCGCAAGAGACGACGCACGAAGCTTATCGAGTCGAAGGTGATGACGGAGAGATGTGGTGCCTTGATAGCGGGTGCACATCACACATGTGCAAAGACGCACATGCTTTCCAAAAGGTTACCGAAGGCGAAGTCGGACAACTAAACCTCGCAAGCAACGCGAGCACCAGCATCAAAGGGAAAGGGTCCATTTCGACAGCATTTAAACAAAATGGCCGAACCACGTCAGTAACGATACAGGAAGCGTTACATGTGCCAGATCTACGCACCAATCTTATGTCAGTTTGTAAGATTACAGATAAAGGAAATTCCGT
>NW_017137803.1:0-378 GCF_001652005.2 Ceratina calcarata | reverse complement strand
ATTATTATTATTATTATTAAAATTTGATATAAAAGGGACTTATACTTAATTCAGAATTTATCCTGATTCAGAGATGCCTCGATAATATTAAGAGTAACGAAAGGGCATAATTGTAGAAACTACTATTTAGGGTAACATTGGAATTCGAATATGGAATTTTGCTGCGTGTGGATTGTGCAATTGCGAAGAACGAGACCATCTCGAGTATACCACGCGGCAAGCGGACCGTGGAGGTTGAAAAGAAGGGAAAAGGACAAAGCCAGTTTCCGGTGTCGAAACGAAACCGAGGCACGATTTATGCAACGCTCCATGCGACGTATCAGTTTTTGCCTGTAACCTTCGGCAATTCCATTTGATTTGATCCACTTTTAGATCAAC
>NW_017137802.1:0-378 GCF_001652005.2 Ceratina calcarata | reverse complement strand
GTCTACTTAAACGCGAGTAAATATTTTTAGGGAGATATTTATAGATTAACATCTGCTAAACTGGATAGTTAAATAGTAATTATACGTGTTCTGTGTCTGAGGGGTTTAGAGATATCAGAATTGAGGAGAAAGTCGAATCGTTCTCGATACACCGGGAACCAGGAATTCATACCCTTCGCAAGGTGTGTGTTATACGCTTGTATAGATATACTGCTCAGCTGCTCTGCACGGTGGTCGAGTGGTACAGGAAAAAGAAAGGGAGAAAAGGTTGCGTCAAGAGCAAATCACGATACGCTTGGTAGCAGGACCTCAGATTCGTAAAGAGTATATAATTTGTCGGACCGATTGCTTCGATACTTTTAATTAAGGATGTATAGG
>NW_017137801.1:0-378 GCF_001652005.2 Ceratina calcarata | reverse complement strand
TCGAAATCCTTGAATTTTTTGGGAGACATAGGCAGCCTTCTAGCAGACCTACTGTCACATCCTCGCGTATGTTACGTTTTTACGTATTTTTATGTATAACTTCATATTTTATTTTTTTCGCATAAACGGATGATAACTCTTTCAATACAAAAATAATTTTCATTCATAAAGTCGGAAAATGCCAGATAGACTCTTAAAAGTAAGTAGTCATGGTCAATAATTCACCATGCACAGCTTATATAAATATTAAATAATTAATCGTTCAATTAAAAAGAGTTATCATTCTAACATACATTAGTATTACTATAAATATATATAACCTCTCGCTCGAATAGTTTCGCCGAACATGCATTAGTATTACTATATATATATATATAT
>NW_017137800.1:0-378 GCF_001652005.2 Ceratina calcarata | reverse complement strand
GGATAATCGAAAGGGAAACGAGCCAAGTGAACAGATTGCTATACGGGAACGCGTACATTTGCTCTCGACGACGATAGGGAAACCAGTAATGCAATGAGAAGGCACTACCGCATTAACTGAAAAGATCAATTAACTCGCGTTAACGGAGGGTTTAATCACTGCCGCGCGTAAGCCAGTCTTGATGAAGATGAGTGTCGGGTCTACAAGTTCCACCAGACGTCCCACAGTTACTCAGCTTTCTCAGCTTTACACATACTGAATTATGAAAACGTTCCTGCAAAATTCATACAGCCAATTACGCGTGTCGTTGTTCATCATCGAAATTATTCAATTTCAACGTTCAATTTACTATTCTTCTTATTTTATTTTCTGTAAAAA
>NW_017137799.1:0-378 GCF_001652005.2 Ceratina calcarata | reverse complement strand
CTATCCCTTTCCATCCCTTTCCAACTTCAGTATAATACTCTTCATACATTTATATTTCACCAAATCGAGAAATTTCCCATTCACTCTCCAACCCTTCACCTCGTTCCGTTTAATCCATCGTTCCTCCCGTCATCCTATATGCCCCTGTCTGATTCCAATTTCCATTATCAAGGATTAACAATAATCCATTGCGATCTGTCCTCTTAGTCTGCGGTTGTTCTCCATCCTTCGCTATCATTAGTATTTCAGAATCATTTTACAGTATCACCGTACAATTCAATTATAATCAAAGCCAATCTTATCAATCTTACTTATCAATTGAAGGATTCTTCCGTTGACGTGGAGAGCCACGAAGATCCTATTGATAACAGTGATCCT
>NW_017137798.1:0-378 GCF_001652005.2 Ceratina calcarata | reverse complement strand
TTTGTATATACATGGGTCCGCGTCGATCGGTGATGCTCCAAAAGAGCGCAGTTCTTTATCCAGACGTTTATGCCATGCACGACCTGCTTGTTTAAGCCCGTATAGGGCCTTTTTCATGCGGCATACCATGTCGCCGTGAGCCAGTGCATCCAGCATTCCTTTGGCCGATAGGAGAACGCTTGCGTCATAATTTTCAGTGTCGATCATGAATTCGAGGACGTCCTTCAGCTGGTCAGGCGGCTTCATGAATACGGTTTCCTCTAGTTCCCCGTTGAGATAGGCGGTTGTTACGTCGTACTGTCTAATGCATGTCAACTGCATTTTCTTGAGCGCGGCAGTAGCGACTCCTACCCTTATCGACTCCAGTCGAGTGACTGG
>NW_017137797.1:0-378 GCF_001652005.2 Ceratina calcarata | reverse complement strand
TCTAGTATAGCCCTTTAATATAAATTCTGTAAATTAACTGTGTTGGGATTAAAAATTTCTACTCACTGGTTTCCAATAATTTATTGATTTATTTATGCACGGATTTTTTATGTGAGGATCAGAAACGAAGAATGACATACTAAAATTTGATTACGATCTGCAATGTCTTGGATTTGAATAGAATTTGAAAACTTTAAGTCACACGTAGGGAAAGTAGGTAGAGAAGTGGAATAGGAACGTCGCTTGTCAGACACGTTAACTTAGAGGCACGAATTACATTATTATTTATATTAACTTTTTACATATTTACTTACATTATATTAATACTATTAGAAGGCTGCTACTCGAAAATTAGTTGAGATCCGACCTTCAAATTTT
>NW_017137796.1:0-378 GCF_001652005.2 Ceratina calcarata | reverse complement strand
TCAGGAACCTCCCATTTCAATATCTTACACTAGTTCTGGGACACCCTGTATAGTGCGTTCGCGATTACGTACATCTTCGCTGCTAAGTATCAAACGCTAAGCGACCGCGTGGTCTCGTCGTCGCGCTCATTTCATTTCTTTGGACACTACGGACGGGATAATTTCGTTGCATGTGTACTCGTGCGGATATTTCGTTTCGACGCATAGAAAAGGCATTCACCCTCCTGACTCGAAAATCCCATAGAGCGAGTTTCGATACGCTCTAGCGGATTAAGCGAGTGATTAGATTGAATACCAAGATACATCGTTTTAAAATATTTTCTCAGTACCCGAGGTAAGCCCACAAATTTCTTATAGGTACGGTCCTACTTTCGGTTA
>NW_017137795.1:0-7120 GCF_001652005.2 Ceratina calcarata | reverse complement strand
TATGTATGTATGTATGTATGTATATACTCACGTGCGGAGGGTAATGCATCGTGCGTGCGGCTCGTGACGACTAACGGTCATACGACGTCGACGATGTCATTTATACTTTCTCTCCATAAACGCATTTTGCCATAATTCCATTGATACGAGACTGTTCCTCCATCGTCAATTATTTTCACAGCTTTCGCCATTTTGTACGAAATTTTATGTAATACATTATGTAATTTTTTATTAATTATGTTAATTACCATTTGCGAACTTTTATATTAAAAATGGCGTCCTCTCCCCCTCCCCCCATTAATGGGATAGATGTACATATACATACATACANTTCCATGAAACAGAAGAGACAATTTCCCTAGATTCTTGTTGGGACAATTTAACAGCCCTTCCTGGAGGCAGAAAATTTTCTCCAGTTTTCAAAATACTCCCAAATTCGAAATCGTCATCAGAGTTACTGTCAGACACGTCAAAATCGCTCATAGATTCTATCCTGTCGTCCTTGAAATCGAAACTCTCGTCACTCTTCAATTCTGTCCCACTCTCTTCTTCGTTACTCTTCACCTGATCAATCAATTTATCTTCATTAACTTTTTTTATCTCGAGCTTCTCTTCTTTCTTCGTCTCTTCTTTTTTAATTTCTTCTTTCTTCTTCTCTTCCTTCGATGGTTCTTTCATGTTTTTTACTGATTCGCTCATTATTTCATTTGGCCTTTTTCTTCTGTTTCTCAACCGTTGCTCCACTTGCCTATTCGACGTTTCTTCTTTCGTGTCGTTCAGATTGCTTGGGGCTTCGGTTAGATTTTGTTTCACGTTTTTCAAGACCTTCTGATTTCTCCTGCGAAGTGTCCGAGAAGCCGACGTCGTACTAATTGGAGTTGTGGTTTCAGATACGATTTTCTGCCTCCGTCGACTTCGACTGTCAGGTTTCACAGTGGGAGTGGCTGGTGTCGTTTTTATTGGAACCGTTTTCATTGGTCTTCGCCTTCTTCTGTTTTCAACTTGCGCAGCAGACTTTTTAGTAGAATTCAGCGTTTCTTCAGTGACTCTCGAATTATTTTTAAAGTCCATCTTCAGAGGCTCCATTTTATTCAAAGACACATTCGTCTTCTTCCCTTCAGAAGAAATGTCAGTTTTATTGAAAATCCCTTCAGAAGAATTTTCTTTCTCTGCTGTTTCCACACCTTCTAATGCTTTCTTGATGGATTTACTGATTTCTTCCACAGACTTCGACTTCTCTTCATTTTTCGGTACTTTAGTATTTTTAGAATTATACCTGCTGCTGTATTTTATCACCGGTCGAGTCTCACTCATGCTGTTCGTACTTTCAGGGATACTGTCTTCCAGAGGTCTAGTCCAGAATCGATATCTTCCCCTGGGAGTCCTTTCATTCATACTGAAAGCACCTTGGGAGTCTTCGTCGAATAATCTTTTATGCCTGCCTTCTCGTTTCTTCTTCTCTTCCCTCGCCAATCGTTCTCTTCTCTCCCAAGGGTACTCGTATTCAGTCGTAGACTTGCTGAACCTCTTGCGTTTTCTTTTTTGTTCATCTTTCTTGTCTCTGTACCAAGGAAACACGTAATCTTCTGTCTCTTCATCGCTCTCTTCACTTTCTGCCGAACTCTCTTTGGAATCAGACATTTTGTAGTTGGAGAACGAGAATGGGGGATGGAAGAAAGATGGTTTGTTCACTCGTGGCCCGAGATCTGAGTACTTCTCGTCCTCGTAATTCTCTGCTGGTGAAGAAGGTCTACTTTCGTACCTGAAGAATGTCTTCTCTTCAGATTCGCTTTCTTTCGACGGGGCGTTTTCCTCTGACGATTCTCTGCTCTTCTCTGAAGATCGTTCGTTCGAGAAATATGAAGGATAGAAGGTTTTCGAACTTTCTTCATTTGCTTTTTGATTTTCACTCGAATTTGAAGAGCCTTGATTTCCTTCAAGGTTATCGGAAGAGTTGCTTGGGAGGAATGACTGCCTGAAGTCGTCTGAGGATAATTCTGTGTATCCAGGTGGGTCGGATTCTAAAAATGTCTTCAAGTCGAAGAGATCGAAGGGGGGAGCTTTTGGTAATGGCTTTTCTGTAGCCACGTCGCCTTCATTCACGTTCTCGTGCACGGCGTAACCTTTCTTCGTTTCGTTCCCTTCTTTCGTCTCTTCTTTAGGAATTGATTTCTGGTATCTCTCAGATTTATTTGAACTCTTCAACTCTTCTTCAGGTTCTTCTTTATTATTCGAATCTTCTTCTTTTGTAGTTATCTTCTCTGTGACTCTGTCAGTGGAATTTAATGAACCTTGTGGAGTAGGAACAGTGTTTCTTCGGATGAAGTTGTACCTCGGTTCTCTTCTTCTGTTATCTTCTTCTATTCCTGTCTCCTTTTCAGGTTTCCCAACCTTCTTCGATTCTCTATCGTTCTTTCCTCTCGAATATCTAATCCTGTCTTTAATTGTGTAAACCTTCTCAGTCTTGTCCTTCTCTTCATCATTATTATTATTATTTAAATCAGAAATTGTTGTATTTTTTGGAATCTTAGACTTCCTATCTGTCCTCACAGTAGAGGTCGTCGAATTCTGAACTGGAATTTCGTCAATTTTAATTGTCAAATTATTTTTGTTAGGTGAATCCTCAGGATTTATTCTTGTGTCATTATTTCTTCCTGAATTGAACTGATCACTGCTATTCTTCAATTGCATGTCTGTTAAACTAGAATTCGATTTTCTCTGATTTTCTTCAGAATTAAAATAATCACTCTTATTCTTCAAGTCCCTAGAATTAAAAAACGGTTCCTTACTATCTCTTCTTTCTATTGATTCCATGGAATCTCTCAACATTTCTTCTTCATAACTGGAATTCAATTTGTCTTCCAGATCTCGTTTATAAATCCGAATTTTCCGACGAAACTTCATTGCCCTGACAGGTTTTGCCATCCATTGAATTCTAGTCTTCTGGGGAATTCGAATTCTTTTATAATTATTCCTGAATCTGTTATTCTTCTTAGGAGGCGTCAATCCTTTAATATTCACATCCCTACTCGAGTTTTCTACATCAGTCACCACATCTTCCCCTTTCTTTTCTGTACTATGATTCGATTTTGTAGACTCCTTTGATGAACTCTTCGTCTCTTCATCTTCATCATTGATAATAGTCACTTCCTCAGACGTTGGAACCGTCGTTAACTCTTCCACTTGATACGTATTCGCCATATTTTTAATAGTACCCATCACGTCCTCGTAAACTTGGTTTTGATAAGGAGTATAAAAAGAAGAGATTTCGCTGGCAGCCATGACAGGACGTTTCTCAAATTTCTGTGACTTCCTAGGAATCTTCAAATGCTTCACTCTCTGACCTTGCACCTTTCTGACTCTCGCCGTGGGCCTACGCGTTCTGTAACGAACACGTCTTCTCTTCTGAAGTCTAACGGAAGTTGGGTTATGTCTTCTGGGTTGTCGATGGTTTTCCGGTCTCTTTGAAGATCTCTGTATCACATAATCCTCGTTTTCTTTAGGAAACATCATGATTCTTGAAGCAAACTGCTTGCTGTCGATGTCTTCCGGAGGCGTCGGGTCTTCTATTTCTTCTTCTAAGAATAATGGATTGTCGAATGGGTCCTCGTCGAAGTATTTAGCCTTGAAGCAGTCGAGCTTGTCTCCTAAGCCACGAAGACGAGGCCCGTCTTCATTGGGCCCTCTTTCTGGGACTGGCTCTTCTTCTTCAGGAAGAACTTCCAATTTAGGCTCCACTTCTTCACAGCGTTTGTAAGAATCCCTCATGTTGTAAAATTCCATGGCACCGCGAGACTTTTTTGGGAGCCTCCTAGGATTAATGGCGTACTTCAGTGCTGACGGCGATGGCAGTTCTTCATTTTTGTAAAATGGGTATTTTTCCAAGTCCAAATTAGGTTTGGCAGGAATATTTTCTTCAGTCTCTTCTTCAGGCAATTCTTCGATGTAGTCGAATTCTGGGATGTCCACTTCCACAGTTTCTTCTTTATTCTCTCCTTTGCTGTTGTTAAAGCGATCATTTATTTCTTCTTCTATTATCTCTTCAGCTATCTTCGGTGCTGCGTTCAGTAATCCTTCGTGGCTTTTGAATCTATCTTCCCTGGTTGAATTTCTTCTCTCTTCTTCAGGCTCAGTTTTTGTATCTTCAATTATTTTAACGGGTTCTCTAATATCTCTTCTATTAATAATTCTTTTCTTCTCATCAAAACCGAACGAATCTTCACTCCCCTTAAATTGATTCCCTCCAACTTGCATTTCACCAACCTTTCCCCGTGTCTCGTCACAGCTGACTGGGCCTAAATCGATGCTTTCTCTTTCAAACCCACGCGACTCTTCGATCCGACTAGTCTTATTGTTAAATCTCGATTTCTTCGCGATCAGTTTTTCCGGTGAGTTATCCGGAACGGGCCCCACTTGCACGCGGCGTGTCACTTTCTGCGGGCAATTTCTCTCAGGATTTTTCCCATCACGTTCGCCTCGATTCGACGCGGCATTGTTTCCACGCAATCCTTTCACGCCGCCTCCGCTTTCGTCATCGGCCAATCGTTTCTCCCGAGTTTTTGCATTCACACCGAGAATTACTCTATCCCTCGACCTGTCCTTTCCACGATTTACATAATCGCTCGGTTCTTTGTACCAAATCATGTCGTTCCGTGGCGACAGTCTCGACTGAACCGAGTCCGCGTTTTTTTTACGGGGCCCTTTGGGACTCTTTCGGACTGGAATCGGCTCCCAACCAGACTGCGTGGCTTCTGGAAGATAATAGTAATAATAATCGTTCGAATTCTGAGCAGGAGGTCTCATTTTTGTTAATCCTTCCAGATTTTTATTAGCTATGAAGTTGCTTCGTTTCAAATGGCCATTCTGTTGGCCATTCTGTTGGCCATTCTGTTGGCCATTTTCATTTTTCAAGTATTTCAACACTTTCATATAATTTTCATTCAATGGAAATGATTCTGAATTACTTTTTTCATGTATAGGAGAAGAACGTGACTCTTGATTTGGGTTATTGTGATTTCGATTAGGTTTTGAAGTTTTGTGCCTAATTGCGATCTTGTAACGTGGCTTACGTTTTACCTGAACTGGATTGAAAAACGAATTGTCAAAGTTCTTATTGGAGTCCTCGTGACTGTCTAAATTTTTTTGCACATCAGAGAAGTAATTCTGTTGGTCATAGAATTCTGAAAAAGGAACCGTCGTCGCTTGGGTGTTAGAAATGATCGGCTGCCAGTCTTCTGTGTTTAATGATGTCGACTGACTTTCACCTGTTTTTAGATAGTTCTTAGGATCGATCAACGTTTGCCCCACGATTGGTTGTAGGTTCAAGGTGACAGGCTCTATAATTGGAAACGGTGTACTCTCTTCGTAAGAGTAAGTCACTAGATTTGCTTGTAAAACGTTTGGAGTTGTTCTACTTTGGTCCATCTTCTTCAGGTAGTCCCAAACAAGCTTGCCATAATTAACAGTCGTCGTTGGTTCATTAGAATGATCATTAATTTTATATAATCCTGAAGAGTCTTGCAAATTTATAGTGGTACTTTCTATATTTTCTTCAAGTGGAACAGCAGTCGAATTTTGAATATTCTGTGACGTTTCTATCTCTTCAGTATCAGAATTCAAATTATTGCTTACAGATTTTAATGAAGAAGGTCTTCTGTTTCTTCTTCGGTTTGATTCCATTTCTTTATTAGTAGTGGATTCGACTTTCTCTAACTTACTTATTTCAATCCCCTTCTCCATGTCTTCAGCCTCCCTCTCGACGTCTTCTTGCAGTCTGTCAATACTTTCTTCAACAACCAATTTAGGATTCACACTGTTTCTGTCAATATTCGATCCATTGTAATCAAAATCATTAAAATTCCTCACATCCCTTGTCTCTTCCTCTTCTTCTTCTTCATTTTTATCATCTCCAAGTTTCTGTTTTTCATTCAGATGTTCACGAAGTTTTTTATCATAATCTTCATGAAAGTCAGCATCTCTGATATGCCCAGCATGATCATAAGCAGAGTCCTCATACCCCTCTTCAGTATAAACTGTGTTGACCTTGGAATTCCTCACGACTTCCCTCAATCGAGCAGCATTCTCTTTCTCTTCTTCAGACTCTGCGTTCTCTATCGCCTTTCTTCGAGGTAATCTCCTCAGGGTGTGAGTCTTCCTCACCTGGGCGTAAACCTTCGTAGGTACGAAGTCTAAATTCACTTCTCTTCCTCTTGGAGGCTTCGCCCATTCCCCTGGAATGTATTTCGGCTTTGTGGGAACGTCTTCAGGGTTCTCGTGCTCTGAATAAGGAATCACGTGCGATGGCCCTTTAGGGTCTTCTTCTTCTTCTTCTTCTGAAGATATTTTCTTCTTGTTTGAAGGATCGAATCTATTGTAGACGACAGTCTCAGCTGATTGTTGGTCCTCTTGAATCTGGGAAACAGTCGAGTTCTCTTCTTCTTCAGGAAGAGTCGTTGACTCTGTTATTAACGATTGCAAATTAGAATCATTAGATTGTTTAACGTCATTTATTATTGTTAGATTGTTGGAATTATCAAATTGTTTAATCTCATTTGTTATCTGGCATGAAACGTTCACTGATTTCCCTTGGAGGATCGATATTAAGAAGATCACAAAAAGCACATTCATTGTGTTATTCTAATATTCACATTTTTAAAAACGATACAACAATTGTGNTATAACAATTGAAAATTTTGTATTGAATCACTTTTTGGAGTTGGATATGAACGATTTTCGATGAGTAGTTGGTGTGGGACTGGGAGAGACACGGTTGGCGTGGTTTAATTTATATTTTCTGGAAAGTTGGTAGTAGGGTTTTGTTCAGGGAAGCGTGTAGACCCGAGGCATTGAACGGTTCTGTCACTCTCGATTTGAGCTGCCATCGCGGGTCGTTTCACTCGGGTAGAAAACCTAGACCGCTTACGACGGACTAATTATCATTGCGCCGGCCTCTATGCCTTTTTGCCCTAGCCTACTTTCTTACGGATTCGCTAAATCATGATAACGTTTCTTGCCCTGTCCACCTTCGGGCTTATTGTTTCACACGATCCAAGCCTGTTTCACTTTTCCACAGACTTTCAAAGTCTGCATTCTCAAGTCAAGATTAAAAACAGCAGTGGAG
>NW_017137794.1:0-378 GCF_001652005.2 Ceratina calcarata | reverse complement strand
GGTGCAAAGTGCCACAGGGCCGATACGTCCTCCGCTGGAACGCGGAGGGCATATTAGAATCCATCATTTTAAAGCCCATTGGTGCTACACCGAACAATCAACGGCCAAAACCTACACCAGAACCGGTACAAGCGCCGGTATCGGCGCCGGTCCAGCCAACGGCCAGCCGCAGACGTCGAGGGTCTCGGACGCGACGGGAACGGAGTCCGGAGCCGTGCAACCAGCCGCAACCACGACGGAAACGCTCCGGGCCTGCTGACCTCCGCCACTCGCAGGATCGACCCGAGCGACGGCCAGAGAGACGTCCGACGGCCAGGCCGCGCGGGGAGCGTCCAAACAACCAAGGACAACCCTTACCGGAGGACCATCGCAACCAAT
>NW_017137793.1:0-378 GCF_001652005.2 Ceratina calcarata | reverse complement strand
GGATTTTCGAGTTAGGAGCGTGAATGCCCTTTTCTACGCACCGAAACGAAATATCCACATGAGTACACGTGCATCGAAATTATCCCGTCCGTAGTGTTTATTAACACACGCACAGATAGGGCTGTCAGAAAAGTGTATCCCATCGTATCCCATACCCCCTCTACCAGCAACTTGGCTCGATTTTTCCTCTCACGATGCTCTGTTGCGGAGCTCCGCTCCGAGCCAAGTTGCTGATGGAGGGGGTATGGGATATGATGGGATCAGAATGTAGGATTTCTCCTCTTCCCGAGTTCTCCCCACTACTGTATGTTCAGTGTGCTCTCCTCACTTACATCTACTCCTGGACATGCGCCTACCGGCCTGTCGGGTCACGTGTCC
>NW_017137792.1:0-379 GCF_001652005.2 Ceratina calcarata | reverse complement strand
CTATTAATCATGAAGATATTATTGACGTGCGTCTTGATCTTTTTTTACTACGAATTGTGTAATGAATCGAATAAATATTTTCAATGAGAAATGATACTTACCCTTCTTTGGGAAACATAGTCCAAATTGAGGATAGTAACCGCCTTGACAGATGCAAGTACGAGAACATTCACAGTTATCTGGTGTGCAACTAATCATAAAGAGTCCACACCAAGAGTATTTTACTCCATTTATGCATTCATTATCAGACGTGCAATTGTCACCGAGCCTTTTAACTGCAAAAATATACAATTTCCTAATATGTTACTATTAGACTATAGACTTAAATACGTATATCATGAAATCGATGCCCATCTGAAATACATTTTTCCGCAGTTAA
>NW_017137791.1:0-379 GCF_001652005.2 Ceratina calcarata | reverse complement strand
CAAAAGTACAATTTATTTCAATGTTCATCTCAATTAAATTAGAACTGCAGATATTTGAGCACAAAATACAGTTCGTTTAATACCGCACGAATGGGAATAGCGTGAGGATGCAATTGAGAGAAATTTTTTAAAATTAATATAGGATAAATATCTTCAAATGTAACAAAAATATGTACATAGTGCTTGGAACATGCCAACTTTTTAGAGTTTACTATGCATAGACTGTAAATAAATATTCTTATATCCTGTTGATGAAAGTTTGTACAGCAAACAAAGAATAAAAGAAACTGTAACGTTGTCAAATGCGATAATATTTATCGTCGTTATACAGGGTGAGTCTCCTAACATGACGACCTCAAATAACTCATAAGGTGTTCGT
>NW_017137790.1:0-379 GCF_001652005.2 Ceratina calcarata | reverse complement strand
TGACCAATAAGAGTGCGTGTAGGGCCCGCGCTAAGCCTCGGTCGAGCGTCACAATCCGAGCCAATCTACACGTGGCTGGGCGCGAGCCACATGCGTGCTCTCATTAATCAGTGTTTTTCGTTAATAATTCAAAAGTTATGGCTTACTTTGCATTTTACCAAAGGAAATTGTTGTTCAGAACCACCTCCAGAATCACCCCTTTTCGATTCTAACACTTTTTCTGGGACATCTTGTAGTAGCGTTACAGTGACGTCTCTCACGACTTTTATGTAATTGTTACATCTATATTATTGGGAAAATATAATATAATTAATCATAAAGAAGATCATATTGTAATCACAATTATAACGTAAAGGAATTATAGAAATACCAATTGTAC
>NW_017137789.1:0-379 GCF_001652005.2 Ceratina calcarata | reverse complement strand
GTCAATGCAAATAATATATATGCATATACAACTAAGAAGAGTATTTTTAACTGATTTAAGTGGAGTCAGAGTACATGGAATCGAAACAAGTTTCCAACTCGTTTCGGTTCGCTTGCTACAAATTCGCAGTCTAAACCTAGACTATAAACATTCGATCGCAGTAGATAGTTGAACTCCATAATTCGTAGTTCGCTTAGCAAGTAGACCATGAACGTTCTCCTATAACCGGGTTACAATATGTGAAACAAAAATTAAATCTCAATACATACTATAATTTAAGAGCAGGGCCAATTTTGCATTCATCTTTCGCTTAAAAATTTAAAGCCATGAATTATGCCTATGATGTCAGGGATTAGGGATTTTTATTATTATTATTATT
>NW_017137788.1:0-379 GCF_001652005.2 Ceratina calcarata | reverse complement strand
TGTTTAATTTTATATAACAATCTACAGTCTACCAATTATATATTTTTGCGAAGCTTATTTAGTTTTTTACGTTTGAAAAGGAAGAACTGATTTATGTGTGGAATCTTGCATTCGTCGAACCATAGTCGTTATAATGGTAGGAAGCAAGGAAGCAAAAAAATTCGCGAAAGTGGTCATTAAACTATGAAACTTAACGAATCTTGTTTGAGAATCAAATTATTCGTACTCGTTTCAATGATTTCTGTATTCAATCTCTAAAATGAGGTCAGTTGTAATAAATTCAGTTTCCACATCTGTCTAAATAAATTTAATATTCTATTGTATGTAAATATACTGTGGTTTCATTTACGTGTGGAATCTCTGTTATACATAATAATTG
>NW_017137787.1:0-379 GCF_001652005.2 Ceratina calcarata | reverse complement strand
CTTTAATTGCGTTGGTAATGCTTTCTTTCTCATCAACTTCTGTATCACGTAAGAATTTAAAATATTTTTTATGTTAAACTTGTGATACAAAAAATTAAGAAAATGCAGGACGGATTAGAATTAGACACTGCTTAAGGTAATAGTTGCGAAAATTAATTTTCTTACGATTTCTTTTAAATTTTAATTATATATTCATTCCACAATTATTTATAGATGATTAAAATTACAGACTTGCGTTATGATAAGCGAGATATTCATCTTCAAAATTTAACTTTTTAATGTATAATCGAAACTGACATTTTTAATTAACGCAAAAAACTGATATGTCATGTAAGAGATTCCTAAGAATCTTCCATAAAGAAATTGGAGTAGACAGTGT
>NW_017137786.1:0-379 GCF_001652005.2 Ceratina calcarata | reverse complement strand
GCTTCATTCGGCTCAAGGGCACATTTGACCCCCTTATCCAGCTAGGCCCTTTGTGAGTTGTTATTAGCGAGTGGACAGTATGATAGAGACGAGAATAATTTCTCGTCTTGGAGTCAACTGAACTCACGATTAATCAAGTGAAGAGGACTTTACGTTGCACTGGTTCGGTGTACCGATACTCATGCACGATAACTCATATTTACTTGCACTCATTAGACGTCGAAGGAATGTCCGTAAATTAGCACAGAGACTAGGAATTACACACTTCAATAATAAAAGACCTAACGTCAGAGATCAAAAGACACATCTCTCATCTTAGAAACTTAGATTGGATTAAGATGCTCGGATCATTCAAAAAAACAGATCCGACGTTTTGGAA
>NW_017137785.1:0-379 GCF_001652005.2 Ceratina calcarata | reverse complement strand
GAGTAGAAATATGCTGTGAATTAACGAATAATGGTTATTATGATATTTATTTTGTTCTTTATTTCAGCGTTTCTTACCGTTTGCCTGTCGGTTTCAATTCTTCGGTATGGTGGCCAGTGGCGTCGAAGCCGTTTTCGTTTTATTTCCATCCGGCGTTCTATGTATCTTTTTGATATCTATCCTTTCCTTGTTCATTGTATAGTTGATCTTGTATTTTTATATTCAGGGAGGAGGGGGAGATTTCCCCTCGGCAATTCGTCGTGTTTGTATTTTCGTTTCCTTGGAGTAGTGGTTACGCCGTTGCTTTGACCATTCCGTCCTCGCGTTTTCCAGGTCTGTTTGTGCGATTGTCTGCGTGACTTTTCCTGTCTTATGAATT
>NW_017137784.1:2167-8245 GCF_001652005.2 Ceratina calcarata | reverse complement strand
TTTTATTATCGAACACGTGTTTTTAAGGGAAATCGAAAACAATAAGCTGGCGAAAGTGTGCTTCAATGTTTTCAGGTTCATACCACCTTGATCGTTACCGCGAGTGAATAATTGAATCACTATCATTGTTCACCGATAGGAAGATGTTGAATTTAATAAATGACGTGATGAGACAATTCCTTTCATCCACTCCCTCTCTCGTGTTCCCTTACTGTTTCCTAGTGAGATTGAATCATAATTCATTCGGCTTGAAGTATCGTGAATTTATTTGTTTGTTATTAGTGTCGAGTGTCTCTATTTCTTATCAGGTGTGAGGTGAACCTAACCTAACCTCTCCGCAGGAGGTAAATAAAGAGGGTGGTCTGATTGATTAATCGAGTAGTCGAATTTTCATACAATTGTCTAACATATTTATATGTTCACCCTGTTACAATAGAGATCCTTCGTGATGGTAGAAGGGAGCATGAACCGAGCGCTGGGAACGAATAGGAGAGAGACCTCGAACATTCAATGACAGGGGTGACAGACACCCCCAATTGGTGCGAGACGAAGAATAGGAAAATTCGGGATATAAACCTCAGGCCCAGGAAGGGTATAAAAGAGCCGGGACGAGAGCTCGGGGAATCAGTGGCCCGACCGAGCCTTCCATCCTCCAGCGTTGACCGATCGAAGCGTCTACAGGACACGATGAACAGACCGTATTCGAGAGCAAACACGGAGCAGTCGCACCAGATAGGACGATGACGTTCCAAGAGTCCGAAGAGTTCGGAGACGCGTTGAATCAATGTGTGGTGAGCTACATAGAGGCTCGACGAAGGAAATCGTTCAGTTACATCCAACCCGAGTTCCAGTCGTTCTTCAGGAAGAACGGCGGCATGTTACTGTCCTGCGACACGGAAACCACGGTCAGATTGAAGTTTTACGAGTTGCAGTGGTGTAAACGAGGTAGGATTGTAATTTGAATTTATGATGTGATTACAGAGGGATTCTCTCACGGGAAAGAAAGACCGAAAGGAAAGTCGACATCGGACCCGAAACTGGCGAGACACGCAGAGGACGATTCGGGATATAGCACGGCGAATCTAGGATCGTTGAACACGATCTCGGTCAGTTCGCTGACCTCGTTGGAATCGTCGACGGGTTCGTCCTCGGCGGCGGCCGATGTTTGATCGACCGAAATAACCGAGCGAATCGTGAACGGAAGGAGGAAGAGAGGATGTGGGATTCATGCAGATTTGATCGTAAGCTATTGTCTTAACGTGTGGCATTGTGTGTTTAAAAGCTCCAAGAAGGCTTGAGAATGTACGAGCTTGGAGGGATCGTGACCGGATGAACGAAGGGACCGCAGATTTGCCTTGGGAAGCTGCAGGAATCCATAGACTGCTGTGGTACCTGAAATTTAGATATAAGATACTGATTAGGTTTGAGTTTGAATAATTGAACGTATGATACGCGGTAATATTTTGTCTCTGAGTCGTTGTCGTTTCGGACTGATTGAAATTTGATTTGTTTGAATTCAGTTAACTTATTGTTTGCCGCTTTATATATAAAAGGTGGAAGATCCGGCTCCTTTGAGTAATATTAAGAATAATCAAGTTCCTTTAGTTGTTTCTTCAAATACGCGTGTGAGAAAGTTTTTATTTATGTTAAAAGATTTTGATCTCATAGACTGTGACTGTCTATCTTCTTCCATGTGATTTTACTTATTGAAAAATTTGATTTATACGTATATGGGTGTGAGTTGGTGTGAAAGATCGATCTTTGAATGATAAATAATTTATAAATACAATGGAGTTGAGGACGACGCGTGGCTTTGTACTGTATTGATTTACTGTTTGTCAGTTTTTACATTATAGGCGGAGGATCCTGTCCTTCTGAGTAGAAGTAAGAATAATCGAGTTCCTTTAATTGTTCCTTTAGAATATATGTGCGAGGAAGCTTTTATTTGTGTCAAAGAGATATCGAATCACCAATCAAGCGACTAAGCGTATTAATTAATTGCTCCCTGAGGAATCCGCCGGGTTAGTCAATTGAAGATCTCTCGACCTCTTCACGTGTTATAATCGTGCGGGATTCGGTTGTTCCCTTGTAATCCCTCGGATCGGGCTGGACATTGTATTCGATGAGAGGGAAAGGAGATAGTTTAACATAGTCTCTGACTTTGACTCATTAGTTTATAACATAGTCTTTGACTTTGACTCATTAAAGACACCGATACATGCTGCTTAAAGACTTGGCATCATGAACGAGGGAGCGAACTGATAGAGTTTGTATCGGGAGCGTAAATGGGTAGGATTTGAATTGATAAACTTTTCGAAGAGTAAGGCAATTATTTGAGAATGATGACGTTTTATTAAAAGATCCCGGGGAAAAATTGCCGACGGGTTCGATACTACTGACAACTATCCTTGTCTCTCTGTGGCGCGGGGTTTTTGTATATCGACTGAAAGGCATGTGGTCACTGGATGTTATTGTGGCTCGGTCATAGGTCTCTTAACAAAAAAGCTTGGATAACGAATCTACGCGAATTATTGGAGAAACTGCATTGATGAATTCTCGTTGTTAGGATTTTTACCGACAATGATACAGCGAAATCCTTGGATAAATAGGCTTATAAGCATTCTTAATGTTGAAGTAAGTTAAATCTGAACATGAAACTCGTGTAAAGATGCTTGTTGACAAAGAAACAAAGGGAAGGTAGCTCTGGGGGACGGGTCCGGCGTTCCGTATGCTGTCGAGTTCGCCTGACGCGGCGGTTCGAAAAACGTGTCGAAGGCCGACGAACCTAGCGTTTGCCAATAGGCCGGACCTCCGCGCTGGGCCCGCTCTCGGGGTGACCTTCCTGGAAAGAAAGGTATCGTGGGGAAGAGGAAGTAGAGTCGCGAGCTTGAGTATATGACCGGCGCGCCGTACGACCCACGAACGCTGTCGCGGAGAGCATTCAACGGGACCGGCTCGGCTCACGGTCGACCGAGGAATGACAAAAAGAAATGTCTAATGCTCGGAAGACGCTCGGACGCTTGTAGCGTTCATAAGATCATCCGCCTCGGACCTTCCCGTTGTCGCGACTGTCCGGGAGGCGTCTCGGGAGCGGGACCGGCGTTCCGGTGCTTCGGAACGTGTTTCCAGGGCGCTGGCGCGTAGTGCGAGATGTAGACTTGAACGCTAGTTCGCTCGCGGACTCGTTGAAGTTCCACTTCAGGCTCGCCGATGGGGCACCTGCTTGGGTGGGAACTAGCCGTCGCACGGAAGGTCGATTCGGGGGGAAAATTAATGTTAGCCATTCCTTCCCTCTCCTTTAGTCAGTTCCCTCCGGATTTCAGGGCGTCGGGTTGTGTCGGCGGAGTTTCCGATGAGCGAGCAGGACTGTAAAAATCCCCGAACGGAAGCTTGGGCGTCTCTCTCGCGGGAGAGCGGACTCGCCGAAGTGAGGATCGTCTGGCGAGACGTCCGGGACGTAGAAACCGCGATGAAGACTTAGAGTCTTAGCGAAAGGCGGGCTACTCGTCGAAGTTGCGGCCGTCGGCCGGTTCGGTGCCTTTCTTCTTTCACACGGGGTCGCGATCTCTCTCTCTCGTTCTTCCTTTGTCTCTTGTTCATCTTATTAGACTAGAGTCGCGGAATCCAAGAGAGATGTGTTCTCTCCCTATCTCTGTCTCTCTGTCTCTCTCTCTCTCTCTCTCGCGAAGGGTCGAGTCGCGCGGAGGGAAACTCGAAAACCGAGTCGCGCCGCTTCCTCTGTCCATCCAAACGGTGCGGCTCGGTTCCGGGATCGTACGAGCGAGGCTGCTCCGATCTCAGGTCGTTGCTTCAGCAATAATGTCATAGTTCGCCGTAATTTGCATCGAGACGAATCGACCATAGATCGTGCGATGCCCGCAGGTGGGGGGTAGTCCGCGCCCGAGTTGTTCGCCCGACGTACGACAAAAGGCCCGAAAGGCCACTTAGATCTCTCATCAGGTAGAAAGGCCGCTCGGTCGTGGGCGCTTCGGTGAGTACAGACGCATGCGGCGAGCCCGCATGCGTCTGTAGCCCCGCACGACGGCGAAACCCGGAGTCATTACCAGGCGGTGAAGTTGCGACTCTCTTCGGGGATGTAACCGGAGATACGAGAGTCTGTTGTTAGGCAGCCTTTTCTACATGGCCGGTTTCGCTGTCGAGGAGATCGACGTGGGTCTCGTCCGCCGCTAAGACACAATGAAAATAAAAAAATAAAAATAACCTAACCTGAATGTTTTATTTCATTTTCAGAAATGGTTTATTGATGTGTAAGGACGTAAGAGTCCGATTTTTATTATGTCCGGGCTATCGACGATATCTCGCTTTAACCAGGTCCCGGTCTCGTTACTAATCGACGGAGTTCGTGTTGCTCAGGGCTCGGCTTGTCCCGCGTTCCGCGGTGCACGCCTTTTGTAAGTTTCATTCTCGTCCTTAGGAATTATTTCACTTTATAGCGAGAAATAGCCGACAATCAACCGGATTTCGACTAAATGTCGAAAAATTTCTCCTTTCTACGCCGATTCCCACCGGTTTTTCGTGCTGAATCTTCTTCACTTGTCTGTCTGAAGCGTGTGTGACGTGTCCATGATGATAATACGGGAGTTGGAATCGTCACAGGAAACCACCGGCCTGTTCGATAAAGAGGGACATACTTATGGTCACCGAGCTCAACTTGACCACGGAACCGGATAAAGTCATCGATGCGACGCCACCACAATTCGATATAAAATAGCATAGACACTATTTTAATAAACCCTTTTAAATTCGCCGCATAACGCACCGATAAGGAAGACGGCGTTAAGATTAGGAGGAGAGACACGTGCTCAGAATACATTATTTCGTTCTACGTGTTATATTATTTCGTTCTGTAATAGACAATAATTATTGCGTTCGATATTTGCGTAAGAGTAGAGGATGAAGTAGGAAAGGAGCTCTAAATGTCGTTTCTCATTTTTCAGGTGAGATGTCTGTAAATAGCGTAATGTAATATTGTAATGTAACGATCTCAATAAATTATAAGACTCCTTTTCAGTGTAACACAGTGAAGCTTATTTCCACAAACAAATATTTCCCGAATTAAGAAAAACGCATTATACATATATTGTTAGGGGATAGGTGGCCCCTAACGGGTCCGGAATCGAGGTACGAACGCGAAATAAACCGGACACTGATTTTCACTTGTTAAATGCCGTTTATTCAATGAAGTGCACTTGGGACGCAAGACTTCAGGGCTTGGTTTCCGGAATAGCCGGGGAATGGTCCGTCCCAGTTTTCGTCGGGTATGTCGGCGCCGTCAGTGCTCGTCCTCTTATGCCTCCTTCTTCGATTCAACGTCTTCGACGTTCTGAATTTCTGTAATGTTGCAAATGCGAATTAATGAGTATTTCGTCGCACTTCAAGCTCGTGCGGAAAGAGTTGCCACTTCTGGGCAGAACTCTGCGCAGTGGACTGTATTCTTTTCTCGATAAGTGCAGCGGCTTTTCCAGCAAGTCCCTTGCCGTGAAACGGAGCAGAATCACGCTCAACGTTCGTCTCTCCACACCGCGTAACTGGTGGAAGCTCGTAGCAACGAGCTTCGAGACCTGACCCTATAGGGCGCGATGTAACTTACCGCACCAGGCCGGCCTCGAGGATGACGAACTGCAGCAGTGCGTTTAACGCAACGATGCAAAAATCGGGTCTTGGAGTTACACTTATACACTAAAGTATGTTCAAACGGTAACGGTTCTATAATTAATACATTTCTGCTTAACGCATCTATATATTTCATTCGTTCTGATGTACGATGTACAATTTCAAAGGAATAGTTTTGAAAGATCATCATAAGGTTACTAAGATCTAATTTCACAGCACTGCAATTAGTCACAACACTGAATGCAATTCCTTGTAGGTAAACTCGAAATCTTTCTAACGCATAGATAATAGCCATTGTCTCAAGTTCATAGTTGTGGTATTTACTTTCTGTTTCAGTCATTCGACGACTAAAATACATAATCGGGTGCAGAAGGTAGAACTTCACGAAGAATAGTTAAATTTTCTTCAATCGTTTTAGTAGCGATTAAAATGTCATCTAAATAC
>NW_017137784.1:0-1537 GCF_001652005.2 Ceratina calcarata | reverse complement strand
AAGTACACTTATTTTCGATTTTACAATTTGTTTAATGGCATCACCACCATCAGGATTGTTGCAATTTATAAATGAATAATGAGTGCAAATTTTAGTTTAATCTGGTAACGGAAAGGCGCGCCCTCGCGGATTTAAAATAATAAATTGAATGTTATGAAATGTACTTCTTAAAACCCTTCAAAACGAAGACGAAATGGCTTGCAACGCAAATTGTTTATTACATCTACGCTTTCACTGTTCGCCTCACGACGAAAACGAAAATTTAGCCTACACATATACAAAGAAAATCCTTCTTCCAATAAAAAAGGCTATCGGCAGGCCGGACATGACCACCGACCAATCGTAAGGGTAGTGACGCCAAGGTTTACCCAAAATTTTTCTTTTTCCCTTTCCACCCGTACCCGTCCCTCAAGTGAAAATCCTAGCGCGGTCATCGTTACTTATCTTCAGTTGCGAAGAGAACCTCGTCACAGACAGTGCTACGTGAAGTGCTAGTTCACAATGGACGATGAATCCAACAAAAGTGTAAAGTTCAAATTAGATGTAGGAACATATATAGCCGTACGAATCGACAATCGTGGCGCGTTGTGGGCTAAATACGATGCTGTTAAAGATATTAGGTTAGATAAAATTATAGACTATGTTCAGTGCAAAACGTGTAAAAATGTATATAAATATGAAACTACAAGAACGTCACATTTACTACGCCACAAATGTGACACGATACAAAGTGAGAACAGTTGTACGCCAATCACAGCAGAAGACAAGAAACTTATTCTGAAGGCATGCGTAAATTATTGCACGAGAGATTTGAGGTCCTTTAATTCCATAAGCGGACCGGGATGCGCAGAACTGCTGCAAGGAGTCATCAATTTAACCCGAAAATACGGAAATATTAGCCCCACGGATATATTGCCTCACCCGACGATCGTTTCTCGACATATTGTTCAAGAGGCACAGACATTGAAGGTACAAATCATGCCTGAAATTATAGCAGCTATAGAAGAAGGTCAATGTGCAGCAACAACCGGATTTTGGAGAGATAGTTGCAGCAAAGCGGCAACATTTTATACAGTCACGGTCCATTACTTGAAGGAGTGGAAATTAATTGAAAGGGTTTTGTTCATGGCCGAATTTCCCGATGAGAAAAAGACCCCAGATAACATTTTGCGGAATTTAACCCAGCGATTAGCGCAATTCGGCATAGAAGAAGAGAAGATGAAGAAGATTACATTTGTTACGGACCAAGCAACTGAGAGTATAGGGAAAAGTGTGTAAAAGCAGTTGTAAAGGCTGCGGTACTGGCTCGGCCGCCCTACCACCTAAAAGAACCCAGGCTGTCGTTGTCGTGTCGTCAGTGTAGACAGACGTTAAGGCATCAGGGGTGCGCGGGGTGATCAAGGGTCGTATGACGGAATTGCGTCAACGATACTTTGAGTGGCGGAAGGCTCTGAAGAGTCTCTTTCTCCTTGTCATGGTCTCTCTCTGTCCGTACCGTCCTGTGCTAACTCTAACTGTAGTAGGGATAGATTATGAG
>NW_017137783.1:0-379 GCF_001652005.2 Ceratina calcarata | reverse complement strand
CCTCCCTCCCAACCTATCCCCGCGTCGTTAACCCCTGGCCACTGTCCAATTAAGCGAATCACCAAGCCGCTGCTTGATTAAACGAACGACTTCTATTCTCGATGCATTTTCCACAGTAAACGTTTTTCAAAGTGAGCGCGGAAAAAATCGATACGAAAACACGCGACGCGACGATTAATCACGATGAATAGAAACGCGGTAAATTGTTCTAAACAAATTCTGTATTCCAGAATATTCTAAAAACTAACTTTTTTTCGGCACATATATAAATATACATACACATCCCGACGTCCACCGTGGAATAACAATTCAACAATAACGAACTTCCTGTTTACCAGAGCGAACTGCTCTCTTTTTTTATATATATATATACATATAT
>NW_017137782.1:0-379 GCF_001652005.2 Ceratina calcarata | reverse complement strand
TAATTAATTATTGACATTTATTAACGAAATTGTTTGAATGGGTTCGACGTTTAATTGCATTAGATATAAAATCGTGTTTAATTGTTGTGATTCCGAGTGGTCAGCTGTGGAAGAAGGAGGCCTCGAGTATTAGATTCGCACGAGTTACAAGGGAGATGTGATTTCTGATTGGATGGGCCACGCACCGGATGACCTCGGCCCACAACCGGTCACACTCGATCGCGGATCGATACTCCACTTCGTATTATTTATTTAATAATCATTTCACCCACCGACCACCGACCGGCCGCTGATACCGGCCGATCCGGATCCGGTAACGGGTCACGAAATCATTTTTTTTTTTTTCTTTCTTACACATTTTTATTTGTATCCTGTTTTT
>NW_017137781.1:0-379 GCF_001652005.2 Ceratina calcarata | reverse complement strand
CATTAACACTTACTAATTATGCTTACTAACTATGCTTACTCTAATTACTTATTACTATACATTAATGCAGCATCGCCGAAGCATACATTTTTTGTATTATATTATTGTCTTTTCTTTTTTCATATATAGGAATTAATACAATTTTTGTGATGATTTCGTTCAGGTTAAATGAAATCAATTCGTCAGACATATCGGGCATGAGTTCCCATTCTCTGAAATATTTAGAGGGGAGTGGATAATTAAAGGAAGATTTTTTTATCTTCCATGGTTTTCCTATCCCTTCAAAATCTTTATTCGTGCTTCTAATAATTTTAGTGATGCATACTATTAAGTCCTTCTTCAATAATACAACATTATTAGGAGTTTTTGTACTAATGGT
>NW_017137780.1:0-379 GCF_001652005.2 Ceratina calcarata | reverse complement strand
ATACATATTCAAGTTAGGGTAGGTTAGATCAAATCAGATTGGTTAGTTAGGGTGACGGAATTATTCATCTAATCGTCTCAAGCAATAGAGCTCTGCTCATACTGTCGCCATGTTTCACAAAACGATAAATAGGAATTAATGATAGAGGAAAGATTAGTTTATTTATTTAGGTTACAATTGTCTACATTTGCATGAACCAGAATAAATAGTCGACACCCTGTAATTACGCTGCGTCAAGCAAGCAAGCGAAGCGCGACAGGGTGAATTGAAAAAAGGGTTGGGTAAAATCGTAGGAAGAAATTCGAGAGCGGAGAAAAAATTAAGGTAACATCGTGGAAGAAGAGTAGCAAGGATGGGCCGAGGGGGTGGTGGTGGTGGT
>NW_017137779.1:0-379 GCF_001652005.2 Ceratina calcarata | reverse complement strand
AGATGAGCGATTAAACGTTTAATTTAATTAAATGGCGATTAGAGTTTGATTTTTAATTGGATTTGATTGAACTCAGAATTTTAATTATGTAGGGCAAGGATTGTGGGAATGGATGAATAAACGCGTTAGGATGGATTAGAAAGAGAAGCCATTTGCCAGAAACCATTGAGCTTCTTTGCTCACTAAAAATCTCGAATCCTCTTCTTCATTTCTTTTGATGCAGGTAGTGCATATGTCTTTCATTCTGCTCTTCTACATTCGGCCTTCCTGAATTATCCAACGGAATAATATTACAGAATTAAAATAACCAAATACTTACAAACAACCTTAACACTAGATTGCCCAAGGAAGTAATTTTGACTGGTTTTGGGCAAATGTA
>NW_017137778.1:0-379 GCF_001652005.2 Ceratina calcarata | reverse complement strand
ATCAAAGTCTGATAAAAATAATTTTTAACTGTACGAACAGTTTGATCAAACTCTTGATCAAATCGATAGGTACTTGTTCGCGTACGTGGCTTGTAGCGAACGTGTCAAACGATTTTCAGAATTTTTCGTTATACCAACTAAGTCAAGAATGCAATATTCTTTATTCAAAGACATTGCCATCGATCCGAGGAATTAGTTAAGAAGTTTTCCTATCTACGATTTTATTTTTTAAATTCTCTTGTACAATGCTTCGAGCTTGATCACGTTAGGTGTACTTAGATTGTTGTATTTAAATGTTGTAGATTATTGTGGTGTAGATTGTGCTTTTATATTTATTTGGAGTACCGCGGCGTGCGTAGGTGATGTCACTTTTTTTTAT
>NW_017137777.1:0-379 GCF_001652005.2 Ceratina calcarata | reverse complement strand
TACATACCTAGAGTGAGCGAAATTTCTATAAGGACGCCATGATTCTTTGACAAAGATAAATAAATAATTGTAGAAAATAGAAAATTGATATGAAGGTGTGGAAGAAGTTGTTTTATTATTGTAATCTAATGCTGAAATAGGACAAAATTTCTATAAGGAAAGTCGTGTTTTTAATTGATTTTCTATTTCTTTATCAACTACAAGAGTCATTAGCAATCAACAATGAGTATACGTTACAAATTAATCCTTATTCAATAATTAACGAAATTAAATAATAAATTAAATATTTCTATTTGCAAAAACCAAATATTAAAATTTAGTAACTAATATTATCTTCTTGGCCTTTAATATCTTCATTTATCCTATTTTTCATACTCAT
>NW_017137776.1:0-379 GCF_001652005.2 Ceratina calcarata | reverse complement strand
TCCGATGAAGATGGGCGATATCCGCGTCCACGACATCGATGATAGTGTGTCGGGCACGGATATCGCCAAGGCGGTCGCCAAGTATGGCGTCCCGAGCGGGACGTTAAGGTCGGCGAGATGCGCCGATCCCCCTCGGGACTGGGGACAGTGTGGACAAAATGTCCGCTGACAGCAGTCAGAAAATTGGCTGCGCGGGGCAGAATTACAGTTGGGTGGTTCTCCCTGCGTGTCTCGGTCCTCGAGCAGCGGAAGCTTCAATGCTTCCGCTGCCTGGAGGTCGAACACGTAAGCGAGACGTGCACCAGCCCGGAGGACCGTAGCGAATTATGCTACGTTTGTGGTGTCGCCGGCCACCGGGCCTCGGGCTGCTCCGCGCAGC
>NW_017137775.1:0-379 GCF_001652005.2 Ceratina calcarata | reverse complement strand
TAAGTATATAATAATAAAAACTAAATATAAGTGACATATTGTGCAACATGGCGCATGCTGCAACAATTTTCCCACTTGTCACAAGTTTCGTCGTCAATCCTCGAGACAAGCACGGAAACCATCGTTTCCGAACGCCGAAGGTACGTTCAACGATTTGCCTCGTTCTGGCATGGATAGTGTTGTACCTGCAAGTAGACAACAATGAATGAATACAATTCTTTTCTCATAGTCAAGAACTTGTTAACTGTAGCGTACAAGGTACTAACGTTATTTCTTCATCTGTTCTCGGATTTGCAATCGGGGTCATTAAGAATGGCAAGCATGAGTAAGATAGGTAGGCGGGTTTAAACCCTGGAGTGCTCAGGGGGGCGCGGGGCCG
>NW_017137774.1:0-379 GCF_001652005.2 Ceratina calcarata | reverse complement strand
GAATTGTTTACTGATTTTTTTTGAGCCGCTGCCAGTTTAAAGTACGGGCAACCTCGATAATTAGCCGGGTATCCATTCTGTCCGCAGTTCGCGCACTTCAATTCGTTCTTACCTGCCGAGCTATTTAATAAGCATGATCCTGGCTCATGGGGTAAGGCACATTTCACGCATCTGAAGTTTAAATGGCAATTCTTGCTTGAATGTCTGATCCTCTGGCATCTACGGCATTGGTAAACTTCTCTTCTGCGAAGTCTTTCCCATTTAACTTTTTGATATGCAATGGCTTTTATTTTAAATAATTCGCTCAGGTTACTGGAGCTATCACATTGCACTATGTGGTGGTACGCCTCTGGATCCTTGCGAAATATGAATTTGGATA
>NW_017137773.1:2715-6638 GCF_001652005.2 Ceratina calcarata | reverse complement strand
CTGAATTTAAAGTCATTTAAATATGGCTAATTACGATTAACCCAAGGATTATTTAGTTTTAATATTGAACATACTTTGCGCTCACGTTTATTATTTATTAAAACCTCGTGAAACGTAACACGTTACAAAATGCGTTTTGGATATTTCATTAAATATTAAACGTTTATGCCCGCATGTATTAATTTCTCATAATTGCTAAACCGAATTTAATCTACTTAAAAGCGTTCACGTTGAATAAAATATTATTGCAATATATTTCTTAAATATTATGAAAAAAAAAATTAATTTACTGTTTCCATCAGGCAATCGAAATTAATATAAAATTGGTATTATTATCAATATAACAGAATAGTGTATATAACGTATTATCTAATCTACAAGATGAAGCTTTCTTTGCTATCGTTTCTAAGCCGACGTATTCTCCTGATACAAAAACGCCGTTTCCTTTGAAATACACTTTCAGAGCATTTGCACTTATTCAAATATTCTGAAAACTGTTGATAGGCAGGATAGGTTCGAATTGCAAACAGGATTCTGTTTTCTTCTAATGTTTTGCAATGTTTGAGGTAATTGAGGAGATTTCAATGCTCGATGCATGCGTTCAACGGAGAGTTGAACGAGGGCTTAAGAAATGACCAGTGGAGAAACTCTCTCGCGAGCATATGCTCCTAGTATCGAACTTTGTTTTGCGCAGAAATGACAATAAAATCGACGCTGCGGTGAAAATTAATATCCAATCAGATTCCGACGATTAAGCAGAAATTAATTACCTTCTTACCGCTGTGTATCTATTTTCATATGAATTTATCAACGTGCATTTAGTTCGTTTAATACCTATATAATAAATATCGAGCAGCTGATTAATAACATATTTAACAAGTGAATTAAAAATAAATTTGAATTTTCCTTTGCATTCCGAAGTTCACAATAACTTCATCATTTTTATATCGTAACAATAAAAGTGTGTTACGAAATTATTTCAGGAAGCCATCATTCTGATAATTTTCTGAAGTATGACACGATGATAACAAAACCCCTTAAATAAGTAATTACTCGAAGTAAGTAAATCTAACTTTTGAACCAATCCATTACACCCATCAATTACTGATATCAAACTCCTCAATTATTATAATAAATGCTGTTTATTATAATAGATGGCCTGTGCAGGAAACTTTCAACAATATCCTCTCGTCAACAACCTTCTCAATTCACCTAACGAGTTTAATTTAATTCATGTAACGCTGAGAAGAAAGCAAGGTAAAATAAAAAAAAAAACAAAATGAAACGCGAGAACTTTAGGAGACGAGAGTTTTGAACGAAACAGGGGAGAGACTTTGTAATACAATAACGATCGGTGTCAAACAAGACGATTTCGATGGACGACCGGCCGAAAGTTCAACGGTTATCCGGTCGCGGAAACTTTTCGAAGCTCTCCATCTCGCGGGACCGAGTTCCCGTGCCGGCAATTTTCACAAAAGGCGCTCGAGACGAGAATAATCGATCCCGGTGATCACCTTACCTTTTCGCACCGTTTTTTTCAATTCCCCCAGGTGTGCGGAGGAATCCACTTGGTTATAACCGAATGCAAACGTTTACCTACATTTTTCCCCTCTCGATTAAAAAGCTCGCAATCGGTCGAAGCTCTACGGCGGATCATCGCCCGGCGCGTTCGCACGCAACGCGAAAGATTGATACCGCGAGAGGAATCGCGGCACGGAACGATCTATTTCTCCCGCGAGCAAACTGCCACGCGGCGCCGCCGGGAATCGATAGCCGGGAAAACAATGCATACGAAATCACCGATTGATCCTGACTGTGCCTCGCTCGCGAATGAAGATAAATGGACCATCCGGTTTCGATGCTTTTACAAATTTACATTCCACCTATTATTACACGGAATTTACACCGGTTGATATGAGAAACCCTTCCAGCTCTGAAATCACTTTAATTTCATAAGTACATTTGTTTGCAATTGAAAAACTAGGAGCAGCCACTGTTTTAGATAACTTTTATGTAAAATAAAGAAAATAAAATATCTTATTAATTAAATACAATTTTGTCACTGAATTGATTATCTTTTATTCTGATTTATGTTAAGAGTGCGCTTCGTGTGACATAAAAGTGAATTAAACACCTCCAATGCGAATATTGTAAACATTATCATATCTTGATAATGTGTACAAAAACTATTTAGGATAAGACGGAATTTCCGAGCGAGGAAAATAATCAGAAAAAAATATACCTGAGAGACCTGCCTGACAAACATCGAGCTGCCTGGTCACAATATTTTAATGTGCAAAAACGTTGCATGGTAAAGTGTCATCGAGCTGATGCACGCGTCATGTCGATCAAAAAGAAAGAAAAACAATATGGGAACGAAACCAAAAAAAGGAATGGCAGAAACAACGCGATAAAAATGTTGTTACTTCGACGAAGGCTGAAAAGTTACGGTCTGAAAATGCAGGCACGAGAAATGTGCATACGATCGTTAACTAAACGGCGGGAATTCGATTTTTCTTTTCAAAATTACGGCCAGTTTCTTTTCAAAATTACGACCAATTTCTTTTGCCGGAACGACGATGAGTAAATGTTCTAAAGAAGGTAAATCTTACAACGTAACCTGATATTCTTACAAGCACCCTTAGATAAAGTAAACTTCATGGAAAAGCAAAAGTTCACGAGACCTGAAAAAGCGTGGGGGAACAAGCAAGAGGCTTTTCAGTCTTTCAGAAAAGTTCTCCATTGCTGCCCGCTCCGCGGTTCATTTTTCCATGTTAATATTACAGCTCTCGCGACTGATTTAGGGAACGTCAAAAAACCGAGGAAACACCCAACACGGGAAAAGGAAAGAGTTTTCTCGTTAGAAGTTCCCGAGAGCTAAGCCGAATTTTAAGGAAAACAGAGCCGGGCTGCTCGAAGAGACACAGGATTCTCGTTTCCGTTTCTTTTCTGGTTGCTCCAATTTTTAACCAGAACTAAAAGCACAAAGCTGCACATCAGTGAAAGAGCGAGTCTAACGGTCTGATAACAAATTAAAACGTAAATGCAGAAGTATAGAAATACTGTCATCTAATAACAACACTTTTTATCAAACTGTTTTAGTAGATTTGTTACATTCATGACATGAGGGGATAAAAATGTATTATCAAGAAAAGCGTTCAATTTTTATAAAACAGGATACTACTGTTTGACATTACCTCCCGGCCGGTCTCGATTTAATGTGTTCCCACATTGGATCGGCAAGTTGACGTTTTATGAGCTCCAAGAAGTAGACGTTAATTGTCTTCGCCGATAAAAACCCGACTGCTGACACATGCGACGCGACGTTTCATCTTTTTCGTTTCGAGCAAGAGACACATGTTCACGTGCACCGTAACACGTGTTTACTGCCACGTTTTTCACTTCGACTTGGGGGGCACGAATGTTCCTCGTTACGTTTCACGTTTCTCTACGTTACAAATTTTATAATCGTCGCACTACTATCGTACTAACCTACATCTCGTCGTTCGTTTAAGTTTTCACGTATCGTAATTTGAATCGATTAACTTCGCACAGAAAAATTGGAATCGAGAAGGAACTTAGCTAGTGATGGTCAAACACAGAACTTATTTTCTCTGGATAAATTGAACTCCAATCTGAGAATTTCTTATATATTTAAAATAAATAATCGAAAACTTCACGCGCGCTAGCACTCCACACGTTTTTATGAATGGTTCAACTCTGTGCTGGAAGATGGCGCCAGCAAGATCAGCGGCCAGATTTGTCTGACTCGTTACAGTCGCTATCTACTTTATTACTTGTTAAGTAGTATTACCATTGGCTAGGCCCGACAATTTTTCGTTTCTTAATAATTGAAAGCTACTTGTGGCATTTTTATGAGATGAATTGAACTGATCAAATTGCAGGCAATTTTCAAAATGATT
>NW_017137773.1:0-1156 GCF_001652005.2 Ceratina calcarata | reverse complement strand
TTTAAAGCAATTAAATATTATTGTTCTAATTTCCTGCTATTTTTATCTAATATTTATCGAATCTGTATATTATTACTGCTATACATTATGAACTTTGACTAACTAGAATTAAAGTAATCGTTTTGGTAGTATGTATACAATATCGTCGATTATACTACTTGCATCGAATTCCTCATATATTCCACTTTAGGTTTCTCATCTCCTATTTATGTCTGACAATTAGTGTAATTTTTTTACTAATATTATAAAACAAATAAATATATGTATATATTTATTATTATTGACAAGATTAATCCTGTAATGAATTTTTAACACGTGAACATAACGTATCTAGTTCATCTCTGCACACTTAATTCGATTCAACTATTTACCAATCACTTTCCCAGGAGAAACACCCGCAAAAAATAAGGAACTTTCCAGTGCATTAAGCAGAGTTTCCTCTTGATCATCGGAGCACCGGCGTCGGAAGTCACAGTTGCTACTTTCCTTTCATCCTTTTCTCACCTCGTGGCCCGGTTGGCCCGATTCCGAGGCTAAACGAGGGGAAAACGGAGTTGGGTTCGTTCCTTAACTTCGGTAGTCGAAGAACAGATTTAATCAGAAAACTTGAAACGAGAGGACATCTTCCTTTTCGTCCCACTTTACCCGCTCCCTTCACGCCTTTAACTTTCCATCGGTTAACTTGCGTAAAAATGATTGTCGCCGCGCGGAGAGGAAGGAATCTCGCGGCAAGATTACGTTGTCGCTTTCAGAACAAATTTTTTTTCCCGTTCTACACGCTCCCTGCAGATCGAAACTGTCCGGAACAAGAGACGAATCGTTTACCGTTTTATTGGTTCTTGCCTGTCTCTCAGATAGTTTTTACTATGAACAACAATTTGGAATGTAAACTTTTAACGCAGATCAATTCAACATCGTTCTCAAATTTTATATTGATTTTATTTTAATTTGAAAATTTGTTTAAAGAATTACAATTGAATGCTGAACATTCATGAATATTCTATTTAATTAATGCGAATCTTTGTTCCATAGAAAATTGTTTCATCTAACAGGAATAAATATTATTAAGTATACTAATTTAATAATTAAATATAAACTCAAACATTAAATAATATAATTTTATTTTAATAAACGAGCCGTCGTTGACTATTTGAAG
>NW_017137772.1:0-379 GCF_001652005.2 Ceratina calcarata | reverse complement strand
CCTACGTTAAGTTTCAATATTTAAAATGTTAATATTTAACCAAGAAAATGGTCCATAATCTATTTTATCGAGTTTCTTGATTTGAAAATTGCATTGATTAATTTTGAAAATCATCCAGGACAGACATAGAAGCATGAAATTATTCAGTAAGCGTATTATAATTATCTGATTGCGGATTTCATGCAATCATAGATAATGTAGATATGCAGGAATTATAAAAAATGCAGAAACATCAAAATCATAATGCAATTTATTATTTTTGTAAAGTAAAAGAAATCTCAATTGAGAATTCCATTTTTGGATTGGTACCATGAAAGTGTTATTTCGCATGAAAAACCGCAGTCTACTTATAGTCACTAAAAGTATGCGACAAGCTAAT
>NW_017137771.1:0-379 GCF_001652005.2 Ceratina calcarata | reverse complement strand
TTTGTGAACTCTGCGTGAACTGTAAAGAATATAAAGGAAATTAAAGAAATGATCATCACGATTTTATTGGTAGTACTTCTTGCAATCTGTTTGCATTATTACCTGTTGCATTTCGGAAAGAATGGGAGGGTAATGAACTTGATACCTGGCCCACAGCCTGTGCCCATTTTTGGAAACCTTCTAGATTTTTACATTTCACCACGTAAGATACGTTTGCATTAACGAATACGAGTTAAAAATTATTTAAGTCGTATCTCGCAACTATTTCAATTTGTTCGAACCACTGCAGCTGAGATATGGGAACAATTAAGGAAACTGAACAAACAATATTATCCGATATTCAAACTCTGGACTGTTTGGGAAGCTTATGTAAATATCC
>NW_017137770.1:0-379 GCF_001652005.2 Ceratina calcarata | reverse complement strand
GAAAGAACGCGTCTAGCTGGCTATTAGTAAAAATATCTAACATGCAACAATTCTAACAGGTATTTTATGATTTGTTAGGGATGGACGTAGAAATAACAAGAGAACCTACAGCTGACGAACTGGAGGAGATAAGAAAACCGGGTAAAGCGGCCGGTGAAAAGGACATCGAAAATAGTATGCAAGAAGAGATGCTCAAAGAGGTATGTAAAGCCTCATTTGTCACATTTCATTTCATAGAAAAATTGAGTCTCTACGAGTGTCTATTACATTCTATTGGTTAATGGGATTAAATAAAAGCAAGTCTTTTATATCTTATAACTTATTTTATTCTTAAACTCGGCTCAGAAAGATGTCTTTACTCTGCAACTAATGCGAAGTG
>NW_017137769.1:0-379 GCF_001652005.2 Ceratina calcarata | reverse complement strand
GAAAGAAATAATAAATTAGGATATAATTCTAAGTTTAAGTTAATCCTTTTATAAGTATCAAGAACAATTCATCAAGTACAATAATTTTAAATATAGAAAAGGCAGTAGTCATAATAATTGAAAATTTCGTTGAAGTGAGTTAATAGTTGTTTAACGTAAGAATTGAATTTATTACTAATAACATACCACATCGAGGAAGACATCGCCAATCGTCTGCTTCTGTTCCCAGGTATCCAGTCTTTTACGTAGTTCCTCCAGGAACACTTCATGATGATTGAGAATAGAAGGAACCTGTAATAAATATAAACTGTCGTTGGCAATTTATTTATGTATTATACAATATACATCACATTATTTATGAGAAAATGTTTTCAAAGCA
>NW_017137768.1:0-379 GCF_001652005.2 Ceratina calcarata | reverse complement strand
GTGGTGAGAATACTCAATAGACGAAGATAGTATGTAATACATATAAAAAATCGAAATTGTTAAACTAATTTTTAAGCTATTTTTTCCTGACGCGATTAAAACCAGATGACTGGTCAATGGAAAAATCTTGTTACAACTGGTTTCACTGAGCGAGAGGCAGATGCCTCGAGGCTACCATTAATCAGGTTAATTTAAATTTAGTTTACGATAAGGTTAGTTAACATTTAACACGCCCTGTTACGAAAATCCATTTTTTTATCTTAAACGAATTAAACGAGAATTCCGGTGTTTATAGAACGAGACGTTGAATTTTCATCGATACACACGAGTTTCTATTAAATGATCGTACGAACTGTGTTGGTATCTTTGAATCAATTTT
>NW_017137767.1:0-379 GCF_001652005.2 Ceratina calcarata | reverse complement strand
CACCTAAAGCGTTCAGACCAATAAGCCTGACATCGTTCCTACTAAAAACTATGGAGAAACAAATAGACAGATATATGAAAGATACAGTACTGACTGAAAGACCACTATCTCCCAGACAATACGCTTTTCGCGTTGGACACTCGGTAGAAGCCGCATTACACGGAATAACGAGATATCTCGAAGACGCATATTACAATAGGAAATACGCGGTAGCGTGTTTCATGGACATAGAAGGAGCATTCAATCAGACACCGAAAGAAATATTTATAAAAGGATTACTGGATCACAATGTGAATAATACAGTAATAAAATGGATAGAAAAACTACTATCAGACAGAACCATAACAACAGAATTCGGTGACACGAGTATAGAAGGACT
>NW_017137766.1:0-380 GCF_001652005.2 Ceratina calcarata | reverse complement strand
TTTCTCACTCTATCTTGAACGTCTTGATGAGCGGCTAAGTGATACCCAATGTATACCAATGTGATACTCGAGGATTGATATCCATCGATATAAAACGAGAACGCGTGTGCCGCGACAGTCTCCAAATCCAGCTCCTCGCCTGATTTCTCGAGATCCATCATTAATTGTAGGAAATCATTCCTAGGTGCCGATTCTTTTTNGAACTTGATTCTTGCCAAGCGATTCCATTCCGGAAAGAAGAACAAGAATGTCATAAAAAGTCCTTCGATGAAGTTCGGTAGGAACATCGAATGACCGATCTGGTCGAACGCCATGGGGTTGTCTTTATCCTCGAAGCAGAGTCCTTCAATGCCCAATCCAGCGTTCGCGACAACTTCGCC
>NW_017137765.1:0-379 GCF_001652005.2 Ceratina calcarata | reverse complement strand
CCTATAAATGAACTGTGTGAAATAATTTTTTCGTACAAAAATAACTAAAGGCGACCAAGTTATGCTTAACAAAAAGTGCCTCAACTGCTGACATCATACAGTTTGTTGGATACGAGCGTCTGGATCCGAGCCAATGCTCCCGATTCGAAGTTCGCGAAAACCAAGCGCTCTGATTGGTCGCTAGGGTGCCTGAAATGAAAAAAGACAAAGACGATCTTAAACTGGACAAGCTTTATTCTTAAATGTCGTAGAATATCCGAGAAATGTCGAAATCTGACAAAATGGCGTTTTTAAGAAAGTTTTCGATTTCTCCTTAAAAAAATTATCGTTTTTTCGTTGCCAAAATTACAGTTTTCATCCAATCAAGAATATCCTACGT
>NW_017137764.1:0-379 GCF_001652005.2 Ceratina calcarata | reverse complement strand
ATTATATACAGTTCAATTATTAATACTGCATATAATTTTGATTAATGTATGTTAATAATTAATTATTTATCATACCCTCTAATTAGGCTTTTGAAAACTGCTAATTGCTGTTCAATTGAATGAAAGATTTACTCGTTTATTTGTAACTCTGCTTAAATAACACTGAATGAACGTGATTTTAATTGTATTATAATATCAATGTAGGGAGCAAGGGCAACGCGAATCACCTGTCGTCAAGATGTTACATCGATCTGATTTAATAAAGAAACATGAAACCTGTTAAGTAACGATCGCTATGTAAAAAGATCAAGTAACGCGTTTTAAGCCAGTCAATCATTAGTGACTGACAGTAAACTGTTCGCTTCAGTCCGCTTATTGT
>NW_017137763.1:8002-8656 GCF_001652005.2 Ceratina calcarata | reverse complement strand
TAAATATAATTATACTTAAAATATTTTATAATGTAAATATAATAATATGAGTCATAAATAAATTGTTTTTAATGGTTTTTTAAGTATCAGCAGTAACTGGCATATCCGTAGTAATACCCATATCTACCCTATAGTTATAATTTCCCATTATCCAAAATATTCAATAGTCTGACCATTCTGATCGCAATTAAATGGAATAATCGAAGTTCTTCTTGTTAGATGCATACATACTTCACAGGAATAAGGTACATACAGATAGAGGTACACGCGGTGCCTGCGCTCTCTACAATATTTAGTAATTATTGTATATACCCACCAAACAGCACATGCTAGGAACTACTATTTGTACCCCGCAAGGCAAATACACCCGTGTGTACAGTTTTCATACAGAAACGTAACATTATTTCAACAACCACCCTGCGGGTATTTGTACAATTATGAGAATTTTCAGTAATTTAAAGAAACACAGTGTACAGTAAATATGTAAAGAAGTACAAAATAAAATATGATTAATAATATTTAGAGAAGACAAATGTTTGTATGTGTTTTTATCGATGTTATTTTGTTTTCTCTCTATTCGTTCTTTTAATTTTGTTTATAAAACCAAAAATTTCTGCAAACATCCACAGACTATTGATTAAAAATAGAAAGACT
>NW_017137763.1:6326-7303 GCF_001652005.2 Ceratina calcarata | reverse complement strand
GAACCTATCTTCAATCTTTACATGGTTTGCTATAGAAAATCTTAATTCACTTTGCGTCGTTTCAATTTGCATCGTGTTTTTTTGGAACGTAACCACGACGCAAAGTGAGGTATTGGTGTACTAACTACACGTACCAGCTGTATTTCATACAGTTTGCACCTCTTGGCGGCCCCTCCACCTCCCACTTCCACAGGACCTCTCGTGGCGAGCAGTAAAACTAGACGAAGCCATGCGCAGAACGATTAAAAACTGTAAAAACTGAACTGTGTCTGGTCCTAAACTCTCGGAGCCACGATTATAATTCCTGGCTTCGCGTCGCCATGATGGTTAGCTATATTTGTTGATCCCGACCCTGTGTTAATTCCTAATACCGAGCAAAATTTCTCACGTCCAGGCAAAACGTATTCCAAAGCAGACGTATACCGAGGTATGGCTATAGTTTCAATAACGTGAAGTTATCTTCACTAAATGCCACCCTTAAATGGAATGCTATTATATTTAGAAATAACTAAACTATTTTCTACTGTTTCGCTACTCTCTCTTGGAGTCTCTTAAACAAAAGGATTCAGAGACGATTAATATCCGAATTGTCTCCGTCGCGAACATTCCCTCGCATGAAAAACAGAAGAGAAGAGGCACAAAGGATCGAGCATTAAATTGAAATCGAGGACGTTAGAGTGACAAACGAAACGATTACGCGGGAACTGTTGAATGCCAAGATTAGACGTCGTCTAGGCTAAGCGTAATACCCGAGGGTCGCTTATCCATTTAACGAGACACTTCGTGGTCACTAAATGGATTTTGCTCGCTCGATTAATCTAGCAAACGAAGCAAATCTCATTCGTCATATGATACACTTTTCTTCTTGATTAATCTTTAGAAGTGTAAGAAGAATTGCTTAAAAATTAAGGAAGTTCATATGAAAATTATACAAATTTATGAAAAACTGTTTGGCTGATAAACCAGCAGCTTACGTT
>NW_017137763.1:4694-5474 GCF_001652005.2 Ceratina calcarata | reverse complement strand
ATATTTTCATTACAAAAATATTGAATTAACTTAACTAGAAGAATTAATTGGAACAACAGACTTGTTACGTCATTCGTGATGCTCCATTTCCCATAAATTACAAAACGAGAAACATGAGTAAAAACGAAATATCAGAATAATAAATAAATTAAAGTAAAAACTGTCTTATCAGTCTTATATGAAATATTGTATGAATTTTTATCCTAACATTTATGGCCGTCGGTGTGCGACGGAAATGATTCATAAATGATCACATAAGTGTATTAAACAGCTCTTAAATTGTATTTTAAAAGCGAGACTTCTCTGGTGGAAGCTGGCAATTGGCCAGGCGCCGAGTTAGCAGTCGTGTGTGTTAAACGACATAATTATGCTTTAGACGCCCCGAGAACGGGCCCGACGATCGACACCGAGAAGGAGAGGATCTCGGTGGGCGAGCTGTTCCGTGCAAATTGCACCACAGGCAGCTCGAGGCCCACCCCTGCTATTACGTGGAAGCTGAACGGGGATCTCGTAAGTATATCGCCCTCACGTCTTACCTTACCTATAAACGTTCTCCACTCATGGCTACGTGACCTTACTCGATGATTAAACTTACACGGCCAACCTCTTCTTCAACCCCCTCCTCCTCGTTCACTCTTACGTGTCTTCTCATCCTTTTCCCAGTGCGTTACATCTTCCGTCACAAATTACTTAGGCACATTTAATTAAAAAAGTAGTCGACATTTTGTTAAATGTAAATAGACGCATTTTGTAAATTATTTTTTATAAAATAATTATTGT
>NW_017137763.1:0-3687 GCF_001652005.2 Ceratina calcarata | reverse complement strand
TCGGTCAGGTAGCTGTGCCGAAAAAGTAAACAAGAGAGAGAGAGAGAGAGAGAGCGCGAAACTCCTTCGGAAGGACCAATGTCTATTGAAGGGCGGTATTATAAATATTTGGAGCAATTGACGAATGATCTCGGTTTCAAGAGATATCACACTTGTTCCCGCCCATGTATTAATTTCTACTTATATTTTCTCTCAACGCTACAACTGTTCATTGAATAAATGTGTAGTATACATATATGTAACATATGCTTATTAAATAAAATTGTTAAACATCTGAGATATTGAATACGGTGGTTCTGGTGGAAAAACATCGTGGCTCACGATGTTTCGAAAACGTCGCCGGATTGACCAGAAAATACGGGTCCGGCCATAAAAAAAAGGTCTAGCAGGTACTCAGCGGGTGGTCTACCCGGATTTTCGCGCTAGTCTGCAGAACAAGCCGGCGGGCCCTTCTGAAGCCCCCGTGCTTTTACATGGGTTTCCCTATACTTTCAATTTTCTCCTACGGTACTGTAGGCTCCGCCGGGGCATCTCTCGAGTCAAAAATTTCACCCCCTTCCACGTAGTATTCTCACTACGGCTACGGTAATGGGAACAGGCCTTAATGCGTTTTCTTCATGGGCGAATGCGCTTCGACAACCTACGGGCTCTGCCATGGGGCATACTCCATTCTCACGCGCCGCGCCGGTTGTCTATCCTCATCGACAGAGACATCTGTCGATGGGATCAAATCCAACATTTTCGGGCCAATAATTGGCCGATCGCCAAACATGATTTCATGCACGCAATTCTTACACCTTGTTTTGAGTTGGATAGTAGCTCGTCGGTTATCTGGTTTCTTCCAAATACCTTATTCTCTTTCTGTTTTATGATAAAAATGGCTATTACCGAGTTTGTAGGTTAGGAAAGTTCTTATATATGACCTTTGCGTAAGACTAATATTTTTTATATACTGCAGATTTCAATCTCAATCTGTTTTCTAGAATGTCTCACATCTTTTAGGTAGAGTTGTAGTCGGATTTTTTCAAACCTGATACACNTGAAATTGAATAAAATTCATTAACTGTTTCATTACTTCTTTTAGATTGTTTCATGGAAATTATACAAGTATTCACATACTTTTGAATGGCAGTGTATGTAGGAAATACTCTTGGCAAAACAATTCTGTAATTTCGTTGAATTGAATTATCCTATCTTCCATGGAGACCTTGCCTCCTGATAATATTTTCCTTTTATCACTAGTATACACTTAAATATTCGGCGACCGCAGCTATTTAATTCCAACGGTATATGTATTCCTCACGCAATAGTATTGTAAACCGTAGTAGATAAAACAAGAGAGAAAAGCGCAAAACGGATACGTAGGAAACATTTTGATTAAACATTTACCTCTTTCCGAGACGAAATTCTAGCGAAAATTACATTTCTCTCTGTTTCGTTATTTTCCTCCTGTTTTAATGCGCAAACATGCAGCCTGTTTAGGTTGTAAATATTCTTCCTACCTTCCGCCTGCCGTCTACTCCTAATAATCGTCGCTTTAATTAACTTCTACAAACAGAATTAATTCATGTCTTATTACGTTCTGTACTGTTCTTTTGTCAAACGTTTCCATCCTCAGTTACTCAAAACATTCCTGTTTACCTTGTAAATATTTTTCCTACCTTCCATTTGCTGTTTCATCCTAATAATTGTCGGTTTAATTCACTTTCGTAAACGCATGTAATTCATTGCATTGTATGTTTCATACAATGTTTCATTAACGAAGAACAGTGACCAATAAGAGTACGCGTAGGGACTGCGCTGACCAATGGCCGAGCGCGGGCACTACACGTACTCTTATTGGTCAGTGTTTTTCGTTAATAATTTAAAAACAACCATGCCTCACTTTGCATTCTGGTAAAGGAAATTGTTTTTCAAAAACACTTATAGATTCACTTCTCTTTGGCTCTAATACCTTTTATGGAACACCCTATACACCATGCTATGCCACCCTAACTTTAAGGGCGGTTTTCACCCCTTTAACACTAGAAATACTGAAACTTAGTATATACCTATATTGCCCAAAAGCAGTAAAAATGACTGCATNCATTTTACTGGCCTTTTCTCGTTTTCACATGGTAAAGTTCCGAATTCGATAATTTATTGCTACTCTCCCAATCATCAGACCTCTCTAAGATTTTACACATATATTTGTGATGTTCTATTGAATACTCATGCAAAATTTCAAAACATTCTATAGAAAATGGATTTTGGGACTAACGTCCTTAAATAGAGACAACTTGAGGAATGTTTGACATAAATTGATTGTTGTAATTCGTAAGATACTAATTGAACTTTTCGTTTACTGATTCACAGTTAGCAACAGTTCCGTAACCCTGAGCTCAACTAAGACTAGTATGACAACGATGATTCTCAGCCTGCTTGCCATCGTGTTCCTGCTTCCATCATCGATGAGGATAACCGCTACCAGCAGGTAGCTTGCGCTCGTCGCGTTCGTTAAGACACCACTGCCACGACCTAATTCGATGCAACGCAGACAGCGAGAGGAAGCAAAAACTCGTCCACGTAACACTTAAGTAGTAGTCTAGGGCTTCCACTTATGTATATTACTATGGAATAGATAGCTCGAATGGCAAATTGTTCTTATTCAGAATGGCCTGTGCGTGTGTTAATTAAGTTGAAGGTTGGGAGAAGGACAATTGATGTTGAAGTGTGGCGTGGTCTTTTAGTTAGCAACTGTTTTCCTATCATCTTGTGATACAAGCGAATGATCAATTCGAACAATGCTTTTCTTTTTAAAAATAGATACCTTATACTAGAAATGGGGAACTTGTGACTTTCTGTGCAGTCTCATTTATTTTTTATAATAGGATAAAAATCCTATTTACTGTTACATACTCAATTATTGTCATCCTATGCTGTTTTATTTAAAA
Organism: Ceratina calcarata; assembly: GCF_001652005.2. Lineage (NCBI taxonomy): Eukaryota > Metazoa > Arthropoda > Insecta > Hymenoptera > Apidae > Ceratina > Ceratina calcarata. Next base: position 754 of record NW_017137763.1, on the reverse strand, counting down.
TTATAAATAAACGCTATGAAGTTATACAAAAAAGAATATTGCTTGCAATTGAAACTATTGGGAATTGACACAGGGGCGGGATTAATAGATATAGCTAACCATCATGGCGACGCGAAGCCAGGAATTATACTCGTGGTCCCGAGAGCACAGTTCAATTTTTGCAGTATTTGATCGTTCTGCGCATGGCTTCGTCTAGTTCTACTGCTCGCCACGAGAGATCATGGAAAATGTGTCAATAATTCGGTAGAAAACCAACTCAGGCTGACTGACTACAACTGATACTAAAGCTGTTACAAAACATGTTGATACTGAAACATGCTATACATATAGCAAAGTTATATGACTTATCGGAAATGTAAGAAAGAGAATATTACATAGCGTAATATAACATCTCTTTTGTTGTATAGCAAATTATATGTTAGTGTAATAAAGTTCATAAAAAATTGTGCATCGTTTTTCCCCAACTTCATTTTCTATTTTCCTTGATAGCAGTTGCGTTTGAACTGTTGAATTTTGTACATTTGTGATAGATCTAATTGACTCGTACTTTTGTTTAATGGCCCGATTATGTTTAATGACCGTGATCAATGATAGCGTTGAGGAAATGGGAATGATTCTGTTGTAATCGATTGCGATAATATTAGCGCAGCGAGGAGCACCGTTTTGCTCAATTCGCTCCTTTCGAAGTGTCTGACGAATTACAACATGACACAATAAATATTGGTTTGTAATCTGTACAAATTGTAATAAATTA
>NW_017137762.1:0-379 GCF_001652005.2 Ceratina calcarata | reverse complement strand
AATATAGTGTCCGGTTATTTCGCGTCCCGTACCTCGAATCTGGACGCGTTAGGGGCCACCTATCCCCTAACAGTGTTCCTTTATAAAGTAATAAATTTATGGGAAAATTCTTCTGCTAATATTATTTTTAGTTGAAGTGGTATTTAAATATCTGGATGAATGTAAAGCAATCCGATGATATCGCTTGCGAAATCTGTTTTGATCTCACTCGTAAATGCGCCGCAAGTGATGAGGGGTGAATAATTCTCACTCTGGATTAACGTAGGCAACGAATGGATACTTTATTTTTCACAGACTTTAGATTGCACATGTGCCTCGCATAAAAATCGCAGTAAGAAGAACTCGTACGTTGAGACTCCTGCCAACGTACGAATGAAAA
>NW_017137761.1:0-379 GCF_001652005.2 Ceratina calcarata | reverse complement strand
AGCATGAAGAGAGAGAAATAATACGTCCCGATGATAACTTCTGGCAATGAAGTAACCAACCAAGTACACCGAGCACGGGCTGCTATTTATGCTTTAATACACCCTATTAAGCCCGGCAGTTCGCAGTGCGACCTTTCTTTGTGCGACACAATTCAGCGTAACCGGGAACGGACATTGAATGTAGTTGGGAAGGTAAATATTTAACAGGGGGGCAACGGTTGACGATTCTCTTTTTAACAAGACGAAATGGGCCAAAGTCCACGGTCAAGTGACACAGTTTTTATGTAGAAAAAAAAGGTACATGACTTTTATTGTGAAGGTTCGGAACAATCTGTACAAAACGTACTATTCTTAAAATACAGAGGTATTAAAATATAAT
>NW_017137760.1:0-379 GCF_001652005.2 Ceratina calcarata | reverse complement strand
TCTTCCATGGATTGAATTCTTTGTGCCAGCTCCTTCATTTCATTTCTTACTTCCTTCTGTAATAATTCCCTCCCCCGCACTACCTCCTTTAGACTTCCACTATTCTATGTACTATATCCTGACCCATATCTAAATGTTTATCTCCTCTTGTTCCTTTCTTTTCTCTGCTTTCTTCTTTGTAGCTCGCTCCTCCGAGTCTGTAGAATTTTCTATCTCCTCTTCCTTTGAATCATTTTTCTATAGTTTCGTTATTTTTCTCGAACACGCTGGATTTTTGTTGAGTAAAAAGAATGATTTCCGATGGGTAGACATAGTATAGTGTGGCATTGGAGGGTTTTGTGAAAACTTATCATAAGGTATAGCAAAAGGATATAATATA
>NW_017137759.1:0-379 GCF_001652005.2 Ceratina calcarata | reverse complement strand
ATGGAGCTCTCTAATTCTTATATAATTAAATTGATTTTCTTTTTTTATCCTCGCCACTGTACTATTGCAATTTCGTTGACAAGGAAAGCGTTTGTAATGATTGAATGCGAACGTTGCTTCTTTACTCGGAGCTCGATGTACAGAGAACTGCTTAATGACTGAAGCAAACAGCAGCATCGTACATTCTGTTAGCTCAGGACTTACAAGGTATATGGCTTCTGCCGAACAAACATCCGAACATCGTCTCGAGATTACAAAACAGTGAGCATACTAATTAAAAGCAACATACCTAATGCTCTACCATAAATTTAAACATGTATAATTTATGTTCGAAATTAGTGTTAAAATATAATAAAAGATAATTAGTTCGAACTGATAT
>NW_017137758.1:0-379 GCF_001652005.2 Ceratina calcarata | reverse complement strand
CGGCTGATTCTCGTTCAATTTTTATTGGCGATTTCATCGGTCCGATTTTCCACTAATTGACGCTCGATTAAGAAACGACTTTAAAACGATGTAATCAGCAAATCGAATGGACGATTACGCGCCATTAACCTCGCCGGTAATTGACGGTTGAGCCTCAATGCGTACCGCGAACGAGGCTCTCCTGCGTTATACATTAGTAATTTACTCGCCTTTGTCGTAAATAAACTTGTTCACCCATCCATCTATCACGCTGTCAAACGCAACATATCGTTCATAAAGTGCCAGCCGATCGATTAACTTTAATTCATTAGAAAGTTTATCACTCGTTATACGAACTGAAATTTATGCATTAAATAAATTATATATGGAAATCTAATTT
>NW_017137757.1:0-379 GCF_001652005.2 Ceratina calcarata | reverse complement strand
TTCTTTTACACTCCAAAAAGCAATGGCGGTTTGGGTCTTCCCAGATTTGAACACTTCGTAAAGATATCGATGCTAAAAACGGCCTTAAAAATGAAATCCTCACTAGATCCAGCGGTATCTCTATTATTTAATGAGCAATATGAAAATAAATTGAAAGTAATTGCGAACTCTTTACGAATAAATTGGCCAGCCACAGTCGATGACATTGAAGCGGCTAAGAAAAGATGACGAAAAGAGAACATACAACAATGGCTGAATCTCGGAAGTCAAGGCAGGGGGTGTCCGATTATGTACAAGATAGAATTGGAAATTGCTGGCTAATAGATCAAAATATCCTGAAAGCATCCAGATTCATTGATGCTATTCGATTGCGTACAAA
>NW_017137756.1:0-379 GCF_001652005.2 Ceratina calcarata | reverse complement strand
ACGACATTACCCATATACGAGCTAATAATCGCAGAAGGAGGAACACACGACAATAGCTTTGTGTACAGAGTGTCTTGTGATAATAAGGTAGCCATCGGAAAAGGAAGCTCAACGAAAGAAGCCAAACAGAGAGCTGCTAATTCAATGCTCGTAGAAATTGCCCAACGGGACTTGAAGTTACCAATAAGCATAGATGAACCTTCCGTTTCTACATCAACCACTATGTACGAGTCTACACCAGAACCACAAAACGAACATTTTGAGGACGCAGTCAATGACCTGGATACCCTGTGTCTTAACAATAATATATGTATACCGGAATATCAATTAATCCGCGAGGAAGGATCTCCAAACAATTTTGTTTGTCAGTGCAAGGTAA
>NW_017137755.1:0-379 GCF_001652005.2 Ceratina calcarata | reverse complement strand
TTTTCGTTCGTTTTTTGGCGCGTATTCTTTAGCGCCTGTCGGTTCTGGGGAGTTATTGGTTCAGTGTTCGTATTTGTCGTCTCTGTCTTTCTTTTCTCTTATTGTGCTCGTCGCTGTCGCCAGGGGTCGTTTCTGTCGCCTGTTTCTCTACTGTGTCTTTCGTTTTCTGTCGGTAATATTGGAGTTCTTGATTTTCGTGTTTTTCGTTTTACCTTTAGCGTTTTCTTTGCGTCGGGTGGTCTTTTCGTTTTCTCTTTTTCTGGTGTCGGTATGTTTGCCTGTTTTATCGGTAGTGGTTATTTTTATGCTTTGTCTGTTTTCTGTTTGTATTTTCGCTTGTCTATATTTTATTGAACGGTCTCGCGTCGTATTCGTCGTT
>NW_017137754.1:0-379 GCF_001652005.2 Ceratina calcarata | reverse complement strand
AATTGCAATTTCAAATAAACACTCTTAGAGTCATCTCCCTTGCTCGGGCTTTTCCTTCTTCCTCCGTGAGGGTTTTTATGACGAAGCAAAGAATAGTCTCGACATTGACCACGACATTGCTGTTTTTTATTCCCCAGAATCCCGATGACTCATTCCTCTTTGCTTAATACGGCGAAACTATTTTCGAAACTTTCAGATTGAAATAAGAAGCGGCCACGCAGAAGAAGTTTAAACATAAATTAGTTTTGCCTACAATTTTAGTACTTTGTCGAATGTGGTTATTTAGCTAGATCAATTTCTTCATCGTTGTTAGGGGATAGGTGGCCCCTAACGGATCCGGATTCGAGGAACGGGACGCGAAATAACCGGACACTGGATT
>NW_017137753.1:0-379 GCF_001652005.2 Ceratina calcarata | reverse complement strand
GTGGACTGGGACGAAACCCTCCCACTCAATATTCATACCGCGTGGTTAGATTACAAAAAACAGTTACCACTTTTATCGAATATTTCTTTCGAAAGATGTATTGTAATCCCAGAGTCAGTGAATAGACAGTTACACGGTTTCTGCGACGCCAGCGAGGTCGCGTACGGCGCCTGCATCTACATCCGATCTACAGATAAACATGGCAAATGCCTCACACGACTAATCTGTTCAAAGTCTAAAGTAGCTCCGTTGAATTCGAAAATTACAATTCCAAGACTTGAACTTTGTGCAGCTGTACTTTTAGCTAAGCTATATAAAACCGTGTCGAGAGTTCTACCTATTAATTTCGATAATGTTTACTTCTGGTCTGATTCAACTA
>NW_017137752.1:0-379 GCF_001652005.2 Ceratina calcarata | reverse complement strand
TTGAAATACCGTGTTGTCCTTACTCATGTGCTCGAAGAACCCCGTGTTTGGTTTATTAGCCGTCCATGCGCATCCAGTGTTCCCTTCTACATCTTTGCTACCGTCCATGTACCATGTCTCATAACCCTCCAATTTGTTCATACCATCTCTAGCCCAATTCGTTCTTCTCGTGATAATAGTCTTAAATTTCCCGCCAAATCTGTAAATCGGAGTAATTCTGTCCGATGGAGCTCCTAGTATGTATTTTAGTCTACTGCCTGTTTCCATTTCTGCCGCCTTTTCAATACTTGTATGCCCTTTGACATCTCCTGTCCACAGATCCCAGTTATTTAATAGGCTTACGGTGCGGAGAGCTGTTTCCTCTACCTTCACCTTCAGT
>NW_017137751.1:0-379 GCF_001652005.2 Ceratina calcarata | reverse complement strand
GCAGCAGTAACAGCAGCGGCACGGATGAATGGACTGGAACGGGAATAAATCGATCCGGGCGTGCAATACGACTTCGCAGCCGCGGAGTTCGTCGAGTCGATGTGTACATGATTCCGCGCTTGTTTATTCGCTCGACTCGCGGGCCGTATCATTCATCAGGCCCGGGGAACTTCGGGACTGGAAGGCGGGGGCCCCCCCGCTGGGTTCGACGGTACGATCTGCAGATTCCATCTGATACCGTGCCAGCGATGTGTGAAGCTAGGACTCTCGCCACTCTCGTTACGATTCCGTTGATCCGCGCCCTGGAAATCCTCCCGTCGCATTGTCTTCAGCTGCTCTCGCGCGGGATTCCTCCCCCTCCGTCTCCGCTCGCCTAATA
>NW_017137750.1:0-379 GCF_001652005.2 Ceratina calcarata | reverse complement strand
TCGTTTGGTATGTTGACGCATCGCGGATGCGCGTTATCGCAAATTCGTGTACGCAATTGTTTAAAGTGAACTCATTATTCTTTGATGTACTCGGCTAATTATTTACAATACAAGTGGAATGAAAATAAAATTAATACGCAAAAAAATGTTCGTTTCTTTTACAGCTCATTGTCTGTGGGGCCTGCGTCTAGCTTTTCTTTAAAAAACAAGAAAGTAGTAATGTTGCTAATTTCATATCTGTCTGACTTCATTTTATTTGTACTGCAAAACGTATGAATCGAAGTATACGCATGAGTGGCATGCGTCTTCGTATGTATTTGGATATTCCTTCTTGGCATAATTGACTTTTCTGCTAATGGCCACGAATGCGATGTTACGG
>NW_017137749.1:0-379 GCF_001652005.2 Ceratina calcarata | reverse complement strand
TCTTCCTTTGGTTGAATTCTGCCAGTACAGTTGCCATTCTGCTATTAAATATGAATTGATGGCTTCCTTAATCTCTGTCTCACGTGCGCCTTCTGGGTAATCGTAGTTTCCGAGTGATAAGTGTGCTCCATTTTTCGCCTTATATCTGAGTGCCATTTCTTTTATTTTTAATTGAACGGGAGGTGTGCCTGCAATTATTGTTAGCGCATCCAAGGAGGTGGTTCTGTATGCCTTCGTTACTTTGAGCAGAGCGAATCGCTGAGCTTTATTCAGTTCTCGGATGCACGTCTTGTTTAATTTATCGCTCCATGCCGCTGCTGCATATGTTGCTATAGGGATAAATATCCCTCTATATAGAGTCTTCAGGCATCGGAACCTC
>NW_017137748.1:0-379 GCF_001652005.2 Ceratina calcarata | reverse complement strand
TACCGGCCCATAAGTGTTTTCGTTCATCTTATTGTGTTACACTTCGTGGTATTAATAAAACTTACTTTATATAAAAAAATTCGATAATCCACACGTGTTCTAGCCATTGAGCTGTACATCTAACTGGAGTGCGAAGTTCTGTAAGAAAAAGTAATGGCGGTGCAGGTCCGATTGAGAAGGAATGCTGCGCGGTGAATGCATCCTTCTTCTTCCTACTATCCCTTTCTTATTAAGTAGTGTACTGTAGTAAATTTGCATGTAGACCATTGCACATTGCGTCACGCATTAAATAGCCATGACCGCGATTTTCAATTTACGGAAATTCAATATACGTTATCAACATACGTCAGCTACTAACATTCATTACAACTCCAAAAAT
>NW_017137747.1:0-379 GCF_001652005.2 Ceratina calcarata | reverse complement strand
TTTTTTAATTTGCGTTCAAAGGATTATGTCAGAACAGAGAAGAAATTGTTATATGAAAAATCTGAAATTATGATTTATCGTAGCGACTCGGCTGTGTGTTTGCGACTGGGGGGTTGGTCTGGCCTTTCAGGAGAGCGTGGGAGCGGACCACGCGGCACGGACAGCACATATTAGCCGCTTAATTGTCCCTATTTGTCGAAGCTCGAACGATTCGCTATTGAAGCCTCCGGGCGAGAGCCCGAACCCCCGGATTCGGGGTGCGTGGTTGGAAATCGAGACGTTATCGCGACCACGTTTTATCGTACACCGCCCATATCAGCTGCCAGTTTCATAGATTTTCCACGATTTTAATCAATTAAAATATGGATTAATTAATATT
>NW_017137746.1:0-379 GCF_001652005.2 Ceratina calcarata | reverse complement strand
GTGTTTCCAGCTGGGGGACTCCTATCGTCTTTCTTCCCGATGCTGTTGGCATTTTCAAGGGCGGATATCCTTTTCTCCAGGATTTCTGTGTAAGCTTTTAGTTTCTTATTTTCTTCCTTAAGCTTTTGAAACTCTGGATCGTTACGCTTATCTTTTTCTCTTCCTGCTAGTTCGGAACCAACTTCCTTGATGGTTTCTTCTGCTATCCTTAGTCTCTTCTGGAATGGCCCATGCAGATTAGACGATCTCGTACGCACGTGATGTATCTCCTGGACACATTCCAGTAATGAGCTTATTAACGCCATGACAGGCTGGTTTGCCATATCTACTGAGGCATCACTCTCGTCACCTTCTGAACGCGAGTCGTCAACCGAGTCAT
>NW_017137745.1:0-379 GCF_001652005.2 Ceratina calcarata | reverse complement strand
GTCGACGTGTGCTAATTCGATTGCGGATTTTCTCGTTACAGCCCTCAGCAATAATCAGAGGACGGGTCCGATGACGTGGGGCCACGAACCTGGAGAAGGCTTCCTTTAACGTTGCTTATTTTTTTTTATTATTATTCTTAATATTTCTTTGGGCTTTTATTTTGGTTTCTTGGGTTAAATTAAATTTGGTGTTCGGTTTTTGGGGAAAACGTGAGTTCACTTCATTTCAAACCCGATTCTCATCCGTCCGGCATTCCGTTAAGGCACCATCCCTAACAAACATAATTATTGTACGTATAAAACTATAAGCATGTAACTTAAGCCACATAAGTGGAACAGAAATGCAATTATATAACCAAAGATTGTATTAGGCTAACGC
>NW_017137744.1:0-379 GCF_001652005.2 Ceratina calcarata | reverse complement strand
GATAACTCCATTTTCACTGGTATCCATGTAAATTAGAATAATCACTAGCATTCATCAAATACTTATAATGTAAAAATATGAGTTCTAATACGAAATTCTTATTACAGCAGTCAAAATAAGTTCTCATTAACTGATCACAATATGTTGCCATAAAAAGTTATGATACAAAACTATTCATATTCGGCTATCAGTACCATCATATATACACCTAAGAGAAGTGCAATAATTTCCTTTAAGGACTGTTTGAAATTGGTATCAATTAAAAGTTCTGGTATTACAGAAACTGTGGCTATATAAATAAATCCACCAGCTGTGAATGGAAGAATCCACTTAGTTGCCAAATCACCTGGGGGTTCAATTAAATTATAAACTATAGAAT
>NW_017137743.1:0-379 GCF_001652005.2 Ceratina calcarata | reverse complement strand
GCCGTCCGAGCTGACACCACTCATTCGTGGCATCCATTTCCACAATTTTGGAATTCAATTTTCTAAATATGGAATCTAATTGTCCTAAGCTTTTGTGCTTTTGCAGAGCATTTTTTGGTAGGAGAAAAGACAAGTCGCGTATGAAGTTGTCCTGGAACGGCAGTCTTTTAACTGTTTGTTGAAAAAGCTGTTGATAATATTCTAAACAATTACTGTAGAACGCTGTTATTTTCTCTTCTTTCCCTTCCTCCGTTGATGAGGTGAATTCAGAAACAATACCACATGCACCTTGCCCGATGTTAATTTGATCCGTTGGTAATAAATATTATACGGATCTACTGAATGTAAGTCGTTCCTTGTTACAACTTCAGGTTGCATA
>NW_017137742.1:6656-7371 GCF_001652005.2 Ceratina calcarata | reverse complement strand
CACAAGTTTCCATATTGACATAAGAAAAACTGCCTCCGCCATTACAAAAATTCTATTTATGAAAGAGGCCATCATTATTATTGTTATTATTCGCAGACGTAAGGAAGTGCAATTCATGGATGGATAAATGATGTATCGCATTAAAACTCCATCAAGCCTGACTTACAAGCATCCGAGGAAACAGCAAGAAATCAAGATTCCCCTCCAAGAAAAAGGAAACAAGGGAAAACGGTTGAAGGGAAGATCAAGAAAGAGAAACACAAAGAGAGAGAGAGAGAGAGAGGGAGAGAGACACACATAGAGAGAGAGGGAGAAAGACACACATAGAGAGAGAGGGGGGAGAGATACATAGGAAGAGAGAAATATAAAGAGAGAGCGGAAGGGAAAGAGAGAGAGGGGGGAGGGAAAAGATAGCAGAAGGCGTAGGCAGGGAATCTGTGGGCACTCGACAATGCAGTGGTTCATCCCAATAAAGCTCGCCGGTTTATACACGATCTCTGGCAAATACGTTGCAATTATCATATAAAAGGATCAGCCTGGCCGATCCCCCGGCTCCATTATGCGGTTCCACCGCACGAATCGTACGGTAAGGGCGGAAGCCGAAAATGGGGGAGATAGATAGGGCGCGTATTGATCTGTCATCGTGTCTCCCTTTTCGAATTTTAGATCACCAATCCTAAGCAAACGTTCCACTTTCGCATTGTGTCTAATGGCT
>NW_017137742.1:3823-5163 GCF_001652005.2 Ceratina calcarata | reverse complement strand
ATACCAGTAGAATCGACTACTAAAATTAGTACACTAATAAATCAAACCCAATTTTGGTTCTAATTTTTTTTCTCGATGGAAACCATCGAGATGATTCATCCGGAGTAAATATAATGATATGTCTATTAGAACCGACGTGACCGGATATAGGAAGCAGAACTCGTTTTAACCCCATGGGCGTGCAAGAGTGCCTGTACAGTAAACTTCGACGAACTGTAATATAGCAGGCCGTATTCAGACAGTCTAGGAGTCGGCGGCTATCTTAAATTGAATCTGGCAGCAATGCCAATGCCGGGGCTCTTGGGGTTGACTCTCCTTATTTCGTGCCCACTGCTATCGTTTTCTCTCGCCGGGGCATTATCCCCAGGAATACACACCGGGCTTAATCGATTCCACTGTAATTACGTGCAGCTAACGAACGATCGTTAATTATCATTCAGCCCCCTCTACTCCTTTCCTAGCCTATTACGTAATTTCCGATGGACACGCTTCGAGATTTTCTTCATTCATCATCTGCCCTCAGTCACTCCCTCTATGTTCAACTGAACAACAGTTTCCTTTGACAAAATGGAAAATGGGGCACGGTTTTTGAATTATTAACGAAAATCGCTGACCGTTGGGAGCGTAGGGCCCCGCGCTCAGCCATGGGAGTCAGGGCTCGGCTCGCAGCGCTCGGTCATTGGTCAACGCGGCCGTACGCGCGCTCCCATTGGTCAAGAGTTTTTCGTTAATAACTCAAGAACCGTGCGTCGTATCACATTCTGCCAAAGGAAACTATTGTTCAGAATCGCCTACAGAATCACCTCTCTTCGGTTCTAACACTCTTTCTGCGACACCCTGTACAGTATAATAATTCCCGTGCAGTATTATAAAGAAATTACACTCAGAATGTGATTAAAGTGCAGATTTATGCACTCGTGTAAAGATAAAATTGCTAATTGCATTATGGGGTATGAAAAAGGTTTAATTGTTAGATCGGGGGATATGGAAATAGCTTAATAAGAGATTTTTCGTAGATCCCGTTTGGAGATACGTAAACGTCGTAGGAAATTAATTACTCGAGCCAGATCCAATCTAACTTGCACGTAGAAAATCGCGTCGCATGCAGTCCTGTTGGATGTATTCAGCGCTATCGGCCACGGAATTTCAAAGTGACGAGTTGACTGTATCGCGTCGCGGCTTACGTTAGGCTATCTCTATCGGAATGATCAGCTTAAACAGCCTGCGGAGCTCAGCAGGTTCGAAACCCCAACGTTCTTCCAGAATTAATCACTCAACCTGATTAATAATCGTCCTCGTTTATTAAAATTCAATTCAACTTCAATTTTTATATTTCTTTT
>NW_017137742.1:0-1380 GCF_001652005.2 Ceratina calcarata | reverse complement strand
ATCTAGTATTAATATATGAACTGACTACAATTAAAAATTGCCTGAGCCATTCTAAATTCTGTCGAATAGCTTCGTGATCCTTTGTAGAATATCTGAATTAATTAATTCTGACTGTCTTACTTCTGAAGCGATCCACCCAAGTCCGCGATGTGTTTAATCTAATAAGACAGGTATTCGGAAGTTACTAGCTTTACCGATCGAATACTACTGCTATTATATAGATTGCACGCGGTTCCTGTTTAACATGTCCGAATTAATACATCAGTAGGTTTCCCTATTAATTAGCTTCTATCGAGGTGCGTTTCGCGGCCAGATGGAACGTACGATATCGAACGGCGATGTTACACATTTAATGCATCAAAGACATTGAAGGAATACCATCGATGTTCCTTGTTGGTAAACCATCGATGGAAACTGTCCATTTTTATACACGTGGTATTCCTTTTGTACCACAAAATCGATAATAGAAAATTGTATAAAAAATAATAATTATTTGTAAATTGTTAATTAATTGTAATAAAAATAATTTTATTGTTAATTAATTGTAATAAAAATAATTATTTGTAAATTGTTAATTAATTGTAATAAAAATAATAAGTATTTTTTAACCCTTTGAACTGTGAAAATAAAGCGAAAGGGTTAAATATTTTCTAAACCTTTGAACTGTGAAAATAAATCGAGTGAAAGGGTTAAATATCTTCACATACGACTGGGTTTCGACGTGGCTACGGTTATTTCCGTTAGAACCGTGAGCGTACAAATGAAGTTATTCGTTAACGTGTAATTTGCGAGGACAGCAAGTACCTGGGACGCGTCCCATCCGATGGGATTACGACGGGACGAAATTCTGCATTGTTCGCCCTGGTAAAAAGCGGAACAGCTGCGCGCGTTCTCGGTCCCTTTAAATTCGTGCACGATGTTCTACGCGAGGACGTATGCGGACGGCAAAAAGGAACCGGATTACGTGACGCTCCACGGTGCTTCAAGTATTTTAGTGATTACTGGAAATTCTGTTTTGCTGGACTCGTTCAGAAACGATAATGTCAACGGGGAATAAAATTCTAACGTTCTGTTTGGTGTGAGAAATCTGTCATGCAAATGCTACATCCGGTTCATAGGTCATTGTTTGTCGTCTGTTGTTGTCACAGGTTGATGGTACAAGTGGATGTTACAAATTGATGTCCCAAAATGGTGCCAATTTGTTATAAAAAAACTTGTCATGAAATATCACATCGAGTGTTCGTTGTTACAAATTGATATCACAAATTGATGTTACGTACTGTCATTGATTTGTTATAAGAAACGTGTAATGAAATATTCTTTCTAATATTCCTAGTATTTCTAGTGTATCATTATTGTCGTTTATGGTTGTCACAGATT
>NW_017137740.1:0-379 GCF_001652005.2 Ceratina calcarata | reverse complement strand
TTAATAGAAGAGATAACATTTTCATATTAATTCATAGAAAACGTTATTGCAAATTCCACTATATTTACTGGTCTCGTCTAATGTTGGTTTATTGTCAATTATGTTCAAATGGAAACGAGAAATTGATACGTGTTCGTTAAAGGCTACAGCAACTTGTTTCGGTTACTGATTACATCTGAAGCCGCTGAAAATTCCGTGGCACTCGCGAAATAATAATTTCATACCAAATTCATGTTAGTTGCTTCGCTTTGATCGAATATTTCCTGAAATTAACATTACGCATAAGGAGAAGAAAGTCGGTCATACGCAGATGTAGATAAACCAAATTGTTTCACCAGCGAAATGTAAAATTACGTTTGCTTGTTGAATACCAATTTCT
>NW_017137739.1:0-379 GCF_001652005.2 Ceratina calcarata | reverse complement strand
TTTTAGTAGGGATATCATACTTACAAGAAGAAGAAACGGGATATGGTGCAGAATCGATCATTTCAGCTTCACATCCTGGATGAATCGGGTCAATTTGTCTTTCCCGTTGACAATCTTGACGCGATAATCTGATCTCTTTAAACAGAGATCCGTCCGCACATCTTGGACCTTCGGACGAAGCTTGCTGCAACCATCCTCTTAGCCATAACATTCCACACGAACAAGAAAGTGGATTCCCTTTTGTTTTAAGAGTAAAAAGTTCATATTTAAAATAATTCTGTCATAAACTATCATTTTATTCACTTTACTAGACGAATAACGAATCGTTTTGTATCGAAATTGAGATGGTACTTTATCATCTCAGCTACATCTCTATTTC
>NW_017137738.1:0-379 GCF_001652005.2 Ceratina calcarata | reverse complement strand
TTCATAAACAGAACTATTAAATCATTAAAAAAAAAAAGAAACGTATGCATTTCATGCAATCATTTTTATTCTCATTCTTTCCGTTTCCTCGCAAAAAATAATCCTCTTAAACCAGATAAATTCTATCGAAATTAATAAATCAAGACGGAAAAAAAACGTTTACCATGCTCAGGTGTTTGCACACATTTCTCATATTGTACAATAAATAGAAACGAATAAATACTTGAGCACATTTTATACATTAATTAAAAAAAAAAAGAGAAGAGAGAGAAAGAAAAACTTGGTCAGGATGGAAGTTTTCATTCACCTTAAATTCCGAAAGTAAATTACAAATGTAAACGATGAGTCGTTTCTCCACAGCCACTATTTAGTATATATA
>NW_017137737.1:0-379 GCF_001652005.2 Ceratina calcarata | reverse complement strand
GGACTGGGCCTAGGATAAAGGATTCACTAGATCCACAGACGGATTGGAGAGCTTTAGTGATTTCAGAGTGGGAAGCTGAGACATCTACGCTGGTGATTAAAATCTCTCTGTATCTTTTAGGACAGGCGACAATAACCTCGCCAGGAGGGAAAAGGGCTTTGATTTTTTCCATTAATATAGGAGCAACTTCGCCATCCTTTGTTTTGGGTATCTCCAGTATAAGGCCTCCATTTAAAGACGTACGGGGTTTAATCTGGTTAATGCCAAGTTCATGCAGGCTTATATTTTCTTTGGCTTTAGACAGTACTTGGTTCAGCTTAATATCACTTTTCATATTTTCAGCAAGATAGATGACTTCTACTCTTTTAGGTTCTCTCAT
>NW_017137736.1:0-379 GCF_001652005.2 Ceratina calcarata | reverse complement strand
GGATATTTATATGAAACGTGCCGTGTTTGATTTTTCTGCAAGTGTTCATGATTTCTCGCAACTAAATTATATTGATTTCCTATTTATAGGAAATATAATGTGAAAGTTTTGTATCGAAGCAACATTCGAGTTTTCTCTTGAACGCGAAGTAAATTCGATTCGATCCGTGGGGTGGAGATTCTGCGATCCGTAATCTAAGAGTTAAACGGCTCGCGCGAGAACGGATTAGATTTATTTCGCTTTTTATGGCCGACGCGATCAAAAGCGTGAGCAAAGAGATAATAGAAAGTTACGCTTGTATCTAAATGAAAATCGTCACTCTCGACGCGTTCGCTGGGGAGAGAGCAGGATGCCGACGTAATGTATTCTTCTAAAAAAA
>NW_017137735.1:0-379 GCF_001652005.2 Ceratina calcarata | reverse complement strand
AGTACGTAGAGTATTTATACACATATATATGTAAGGATCTGTCTAAAACAGTATTTTATGTTTTTGATAGCTTCAGTTAATAGATTACGTCCTATAATTACGAATTAAATTTAAAATATTCAGTTTCCATGTGATGTTACGTAAGTAGAATTATAACGTGTACAGTAGTTAGGTTAGGTGTGTCGCAATATTAGTTGAACACGTATAAAAAATGAAACTTATTTGCTGGTTTACTGTTATTTATGTGACACAAATGTCTAATGATTTAAATTTCGACAAGTCCCTTTAAGTTGTTTTATTCATAATTTTTTTATTTTATTTAGTGTTCAATAAATCTTATAGCCCTTTTCAACAAACGTGTTACTATAATTGATTTTTT